>NC_090324.1:2034030-2334030 GCF_040869045.1 Eurosta solidaginis
AGAGATCGGTTGTATATATAGTATATATCTCATTCAACCGATTGTTCAGATAAGAAACTTTTCGCAATTTCTACCCCATTTTAACAGCTATAAGCTTCAAATTTCACCGATTGCTTACGTATATAGTATATATTGCTGTGTCAAAAAATCATAGAGATCGGTGATATATATAATATATATATGATGGTATATATAGTATATATATAATTTTTTTTGCGATTTCTGCCCCATTTTAACAGCTAGAAGCTTCAAATTTCACCAAATGCTTACGTGTTTAGCATATATTGATGTCTGAAAAAATCATTGAGATCGGTGGTATACATAGTATATATCTCATACAACCGATTGTTCAGATAAGAAACTTTGCGCAATTTCTGTCCCGTTTTAACAGCTAGAAGCTTCAAATTTCACCAAATGCTTACGCATATAGCATATATTGTTGTCTGAAAAAATCATAGAGTTCGGTTGTATATATATTATATATTTCATATAAACTGTCATTTTTGGCCCTTTTTTACGGCTAGAAGCTTCAAAGTTCATCAAATTTCATCAAATAGTTACGTTTAGGTCATATATTTTTGAAATACGTGATTCGTAGTCATAGTTTTTACATGCAGACCACAAAAAACGTGAAGCTTTGCATCCTCACACAAAGTACCTACCTATTTTTATACCTTTCATGAAAATGAAATGGTATATTAATTTCGTCACGAAACCGAAAATTGTAAGTCCTTAAAGGAAAATAGATAGACCCACCATTAAGTATACCGAAATAATCAGGTTGAAGAGCTGAGTTGATTTAGCCATGTCCGTCTGTCCGTCTGTCTGTTTGTATGCAAACTAGTCCCTCAATTTTTGAGATATCTTGATAAAATTTGGTGAGCGGGTGTATTTGGGTGTCCGATTAGACATTTGTCGGAACCGGCCGGATCGGACTACTATAGCATATATCCTACATACTATGAGATCGGTCGTATATATAGTATATATCCCCCACAACCGATTGTTCAGATAAGAAACTTTTCGTAATTACTGCCCTATTTTAAGAGCTAGAGGCTTCACATTTCAACGAATGCTTACGTATATAGCATATATTGATGTCTGAAAAAATCATAGAGACCGGTGGTATATATAGTATATATCTCATACAACCGATTGTTGAGATAAGAAACTTTGCGCAATTTCTTCCCCATTTTAACAGCTAGAAGCTTGAAATTTCACCAAATGCTTACGTGTATAGCATATATTGTTGTCTGAAAAAATCATTGAGATCGGTGGTATATATAGTATATATCTCATACAACCGATTGTTCAGATAAGAAACTTTCGCAGTTTCTGCCCCATTTTAGCAGCTAGAAGCTTCAAATTTCACCAAATGCTTACGTATATAGCATATATTGTTATCTGAAAAAATCATAGAGATCGGTTGTATATATATTATATACCCCATATAAACTGTATTTTTTTGCCCCTTTTTTATGGCTAGAAGCTTCAAAATTCATCAAATTTCATCAAATAGTTACGTTTACGTCATATATTGTTGAAATACGTGATTCGTAGTCATAGTTTTTACACGCAGACCACAAAAAACCTGAAACTTTGCATCCTCACACAAAGTACCTACCTATTTTTTATACTCAGTTGAGCAGAGCTCACAGAGTATATTAAATTTGATTGCATAACGGTTGGTTGTACAGGTATAAAGGAATCGAGATAGATATAGACTTCCATATATCAAAATCATCAGTATCGAAAAAAAATTCGATTGAGCCATGTCCGTCCGTCCGTCCGTCCGTCCGTCCGTCTGTCCGTTAACACGATAACTTGAGTAAATTTTGAGGTATCTTGATGAAATTTGGTACGTAGGTTCCTGGGCACTCATCTCAGATCGCTATTTAAAATGAACGATATCGGACAATAACCACGCCAACTTTTTCGATATCGAAAATTTCGTAAAATCGAAAAAGTGCGATAATTCATTACCAAATACGCATTAAGCGATGAAACTTGGTAGGTGAGTTGAGCTTATGACACAGAATAGAAAACTAGTAAAATTTTGGACAATGGGCGTGGCACTGCCCACTTTTAAATGAAGGTAATTTAGAAGTTTTGCAAGCTGTAATTTGGCAGTCGTTGAAGATATCATGATGAAATTTAGCAGGAACGTTACTCTTATTACTTTATGTCTGCTTAATAAAAATTAGGAAAATCGGAGAACGACCACGCCCACTTTTTAAAAAAATTTTTTTTTTAATTCAAATTTTAAAAGAAAAGTTAATATCTTTACAGCATATAAGTAAATTATGCCAACATTCAACTCCAGTAATGATAAGGTGCAACAAAATGCAAAAATAAAAGAAAATTTCAAAATGGGCGTGGCTCCGCCCTTTTTTATTTAATTTGTCTAGGATGCTTGTAATGCCATAAGTCGAACAAAAATTAACCAATCCTTGTGAAATTTGGTAGAGGCTTAGCTTCTGGGACGGTAACTGTTTTCTGTGAAAAAGGGCGAAATCGGTTAAAGCCACGCCCAGTTTTTATACACAGTCGACCGTCTGTCCTTCCGCTCGGCCGTTAACACGATAACTTGAGCAAAAATCGATATATCTTTACTAAACTCAGTTCACGTACTTATCTGAACTCACTTTGTATTGGTATAAAAAAAGGCCGAAATCTGACTATGACCACGCCCACTTTTTCAATATCGAAAATTACGAAAATTGAAAAAAATGCCATAATTATATACCAAATACGAAAAAATGGATGAAACATGGTAATTTTATTGGTCTATTGACGCAAAATATAACTTTAGAAAAAAACTTTGTAAAATGGGTGTGACACCTACCATATTAAGTAGAAGAAAATGAAAAAGTTTTTCAGGGCGAAATCAAAAGCCCTTGGAATCTTGGAAGGAATACTGTACGTGGTATTTCATATATAAATAAATAAGCGGTACCCGACAGATGATGTTCTGGATCACCCTGGTCCACATTGTGGTAGATATCTCGAAAACGCCTTCACATATACAACTAAGGGCCAATCCCTTTTAAAACCCTCATTAATACCTTTAATTTGATACCCATATCGTACAAACACATTCTAGAGTCACCCCTGGTCCACGTTTATGGCGATATCTCGAAAAGGCGTTCACATATAGAACTATGACCCACTCCTTTTTATAATACTCATTAACACCTTTCATTTGATACCCATATCGTACAAACAAATTCCAGAGTCACCCCTGGTCCACCTTTATGTCGATATCTCGAAAAGGCGTCCACCTATATAACTAAGGCCCACGCCTTTTTAAAATACTCATTAACACCTTTCATTTGATACCCATATCGTACAAAAAAATTCTAGATTCACCCCTGGCCCACTTTTATGGCGATATCTCGAAAAGGCATCCACCTATAGAACTAAGGCCTACTCCCTTTTAAAATACTCATTAACACCTTTCATTTGATGCCCATATCGTATAAACAAATTCTAGAGTCACCCCTGGTCCACCTTTATGTCGATATCTCGAAAAGGCATCCACCTATAGAACTAAGGCCCACGCCCTTTTAAAATTCTCATTAACACCTTTAATTTGATACCCATATCGTACACAAAAGTTCTAGAATCACCCCTGGCCCACCTTTATGGCGATATCTCGAAAAGGCATCCACCTATAGAACTAAGGCCCACTCCCTTTTAAAATACTCATTAACACCTCTCATTTGATAGCCATATCGTACAAACAAATTCTAGAGTCACCCCTGGTCTACCTTTATGGAGATATCTCGAAAAGGTGTCCACCTATAGAACTAAGGCCCACACCCTTTTTAAATACTCATTAACACCTTTCATTTGATACCCATATCGTACACAAAAGTTCTAGAGTCACCCCTGGCCCACCTTTATGGCGATATCTCGAAAAGGCATCCACCTATAGAACTAAGGCCCACTCCCTTTTAAAATACTCCTTATCACCTTTCATTTGATACCCATATCGTATAAACAAATTCTAGAGTCACCCCTGGTCCACCTTTATGTCGATATCTCGAAAAGGCATCCACCTATAGAACTAAGGCCCACTCCCTATTAAAATACTCATTAACACCTTTCATTTGATACCCATATCGTACAAACAAATTCTAGAGTCACCCCTGGTCCACCTTTATGGCGATATCTCGAAAAGGCGTCCACCTATAGAACTAAGGCCCACACCATTTTAAGAAACTTATTAACACCTTTCATTTGATACCCATATCGTACACAAAAGTTCTAGAGTCACCCCTGGCCCACCTTTATGGCGATATCTCGAAAAGGCATCCACCTATAGAACTAAGGCCCACTCCCTTTTAAAATACTCATTAACACCTTTCATTTGATAGCCATATCGTACAAACAAATTCTAGAGTCACCCCTGGTCTACCTTTATGGAGATATCTCGAAAAGGCGTCCACCTACAGAACTTACTTAAAATACTCATTAACACCTTTCATTTGATACCCATGTCGTACAAACAAATTCTAGAGTCACCCCTGGTCCACCTTTATGGCGATATCTCGAAAAGGTGTCCACCTATAGAACTAATGCCCACATCCTTTTAAAATACTCATTAGCACCTTTCATTTGATACCCATATTGTACAAACGCATTCTAGAGTCACCCCTGGTCCACGTTTATGGCGATATCCCGAAAAGGCGTCCACCCATAGAACAAAGGCCCACTCCCTTTTAAAACACTTATTACACTTTTCGTTTGACACCCATATTGTACAAACGCATTCTAGAGTCAACCCAGGTCCACTTTTATAACGATATTCCGAAAAGGCGTCCACCTATAGAACTAAGGCCCACTCCCTTTTAAAATAATCATTAATACCTTTTATTTGATACCCATATCGTACAAAATAAATTCTAGAGTCACCCCTGGTCCACCTTTATGGCGATATCTCGAAACCCCCCACCTATAGAACTTAGGCACACTCCCTTTTAAAATTATCATTAACACATTTCATTTGATACCCATATCGTACAAACAAATTCTCGAGTCAGGGCTGGTCCACCTTTAACACCTTTCATTTGATGCCCATATCGTATAAACAAATTCTAGAGTCACCCCTGGTCCACCTTTATGTCGATATCTCGAAAAGGCATCCACCTATAGAACTAAGGCCCACGCCCTTTTAAAATTCTCATTAACACCTTTAATTTGATACCCATATCGTACACAAAAGTTCTAGAATCACCCCTGGCCCACCTTTATGGCGATATCTCGAAAAGGCATCCACCTATAGAACTAAGGCCCACTCCCTTTTAAAATACTCATTAACACCTTTCATTTGATAGCCATATCGTACAAACAAATTCTATAGTCACCCCTGGTCTACCTTTATGGAGGTATCTCGAAAAGGCGTCCACCTATAGAACTAAGACCCACGCCCTTTTAAAATACTCATTAACACCTTTCATTTGATACCCATATCGTACAAACAAATTCTAGAGTCACCCCTGGTCCACCTTTATGGCGATATCTCGAAAAGGTGTCCACCTATAGAACTAATGCCCACATCCTTTTAAAATACTCATTAGCACCTTTCATTTGATACCCATATTGTACAAACGCATTCTAGAGTCACCCCTGGTCCACGTTTATGGCGATATCCCGAAAAGGCGTCCACCCATAGAACAAAGGCCCACTCCCTTTTAAAACACTTATTACACTTTTCGTTTGACACCCATATTGTACAAACGCATTCTAGAGTCAACCCAGGTCCACTTTTATAACGATATTCCGAAAAGGCGTCCACCTATAGAACTAAGGCCCACTCCCTTTTAAAATAATCATTAACACCTTTCAATTGATACCCATATAGTACAAACAAATTCTAGAGTCACCTCTGGTCCACGTTTATGGCGATATCTCGAAAAGGCGTCCACATATAGAACTAAGGCCCACACCCTCTTAAAATACTCATTATCACCTTTCATTTGATACTCATATCGTACAAACAAATTCTAGAGTCACTCCTGGTCCATCTTTATGGCGGTATCTCGAAAAGGCTTCCATCTATAGAACTTAGGCCCACGCTCTTTTAAAATACTCATTAATACCTTTTATTTGATACCCATATCGTACAAAATAAATTCTAGAGTCACCCCTGGTCCACCTTTATGGCGATATCTCGAAACCCCCCACCTATAGAACTTAGGCACACTCCCTTTTAAAATTATCATTAACACATTTCATTTGATACCCATATCGTACAAACAAATTCTCGAGTCAGGGCTGGTCCACCTTTATGGCGATATCCCTAAATGGCGTCCATCTATAGATCTATGGCCCACTTCCTCTTAAAATACTCTTTAATACCTTCCATTTGATACACATGTCATACAAACACATTCCAGGGTTACCCTGGGTTCCTTTTACAACATGGTGATTTCCCTTACTTTTTCTCCACAGCTCTCAACTGAGTATGTAATGTTCGGTTACACCCGAACTTAGCCTTCTTTACTTGTTATTTTATATTTATCTTAAAAATCGTTTAGGTATGTAGATCTGTTCATTATATATTTCTTATCTTATACATCCGATTATTCGGAGATTACGAACGGCATAAGATTATTGTTCAGCCCCATTCATGAAAGGTATGAAGTCTTCGGCACAGCCGAAGACAGTCCCGTCCTTACTTGTTTTATCATTATTATTGTTATGATACATTTTTTCTTTATTGAAAAAATTTTAAATTAGAATAGAAGAAAGAAAAAGTTTAGACAACTGCCAAAGCTCGTTGTATAGATCCATCTATTCTAATTTAAAATTGTTTCAATAAAGAAAAAAAATTTCATAACAATAATAATGATAAAATTATTATTGTTAGGCCTTGAGCTCGATTCAAATCGGCGATCTTATTACAGGGATATTTATCTCTGAACGGGCAGTATAGTAACGTAAAAGAAATACATAGATACATAAGAATAACAAACAAGGGTGTTGTAGCTACATTTGATGCTCTAAGGAAACTCAACGAATATTTTAACAATGCATTTATTTGCTGGTCTAAGCGCATAGTTTTAATATCTAAAATAGTTACATATTCAATATTAAATGAGTTAATTGTGAAATAGGACTTAAACATAACTCTTAATTGTTCGTTTAATTCCCTCGAAAGTTCCTTTTAAAATATAGTTTAAAGAAGCGACTTTGATTTGCTAGTAACGCTTCGTTCAACTTCTTGTTTTAACGAATAACATGTGATATTCTTTCAAAGGGATGCCATATTTAAAGTTTCAAACTACATAAAGCTTATACTCTTTAAATATTATGAAACTTTTACAATATTTTCTAGAAATAAAGTTGAAGTTTTATTCAGCGACATCCCGGCCCCGTGAATCGACAGGATATCTGAAGATTCACGAACTACGCCCGCCCAATACCGCTAACTTAGAAGCAGGTCTCCGCAAATTGCCTGTAGCTCTCTTCACAATTGCAGCTCGAAATTTTCCATCTGGCGCTGTAAAAGTTTCGGATATGATGCCTCGCTTCCATTCACCACGCCTCTCGTTCTCGTCGCAGATAAGAACAACATCACCAGCCTAATTTAAACAACGCAAACAAGCGTTCTCATTTCCAACCCGCGCTTGGACATCATTTGCACAACCCAGTATGAAGTGGTTGGGTGTCAAAGGTTCAGCATTCCCTTCGTCTAACGACAAATGAGTTAAGGGACGATAATTAACCAAATTCTCGGCTTCGATCAAAAGGCTTTGTAATGTCTCCACTTGTGGCAGCTTTGTTTTTAATGTGAAGGAAAGTACTTTCTTAACAGAGCTCACCATCCGCTCCCATGCACCTCCAGCTGAAGGAGTGCCAGATGAATTAAAAAGCCATTCCACCCCATGCTTTACCTTCATCGACCAACTTTCTCTCTACCAATACCCAATCTTCTTTACTCACTCCCACAAAATTTGTACCTTTGTCACTGCGCATTCTCAATGGAACCCCTCTTCGGCTAATGTAGTTTCTTAGGCACAGTATTAGTGGATCCGCTGACAAGTCCTTCGCCAACTCTAAATTAATCGCTCGTACCGTCAAACATGTAAATATACATCCCCATCTTTTTGCTTGTCTGCGACCAATTGCTATTGTAAATGGCCCAAAGAAATCTACCCCAGTATAACCGAAAACCCGAATGTATGGAGTGAGTCGATCTCTTGGAAGTTGTTCCATAAGTTGTGGTTTTGAATCCGCGTTTCTATTCTTACATATCTGACAATCTGTTTTAGCTGAGCGCACCAAACTACGTAGATTAGTTATCCAAAACTTTCTTCTTATAGCGCAGCAAGATCTCACCCCTACTGTCCGCCCAGTTGCTGCCTCTCTTTCCGGGTTGTCCGCCTGCTGTTGTTGTTATAGCTGTGCTTCGCCCCATCCAATAGGTGCGGCCGATCACAAATTGTCATCAATGTCCAAGGAAACTTTCTGTTTCAACAGGGGTGGACTATAATGAGAGGGGTGTTAGAGGCGTTGGTTCCACAATACATTTGAAGAGATGGTCGGTGTCATGTGGGGACACGTTACAAGCAGGACTTATGTACAGTACCCAGATCGAAGCTGAGCTAGAGTGACGCGCGTTTCCTCTGCTAGTTTTGGGTATTGTTTTTTGAGTACATGATTTAATTCCTGTCATAGGGGTCCTACGCCTGTTTGTGGATTTCACTGAGGACCTGCTTGTATTTTTAGCTTCCTACGGCTGCGTTCTCAGATGCCGTATTTCCTCATAATGCTTACGGAGATGCCTCCTTAAGCTCATTTGGCGGTGTAGGCTCATCAATCAGATGTCTGTTGGGATTCCCAGGTTTCTGGGTTTGCTTGGTTAGCATTTCATTTCTCTCTCTAATGGGGAGTATTCTCGCCTCATTATGTAGATGGTGTTCTGGGGACATAAGAAGCCTGCCTGTTGGGGTTCTGAGAGCAGTATTTTGGCAGGCCTGTAGCTTCTTCCAGTGAGTAGGTTTTAGGCTTGGCGACCATATAGGGGACGCGTAGCATGCAATCGGCTGGCCAATTGCTTTGTATGTGGTAATGAGCGTTTCTTTGTATTTTCCCCAAGTACTACCAGCAAAGGATTTGACGTTTTATTACGGCCCTGGATTTTCGGTACAATTGCGGCTGCATGCTCACCAAAATGTAGATCCTGATCGAAACTAGAAAGATCGAGGAGATAGCTATTTACCTCAGGAACTAATCCATCCATTGAAGGGCCAGGTCCCATTGCCATAATCGCGCAGTCGCCGGCATAGGAAATGATTGTAACTCCTTCTGGTGGGTAGGGAACCTTGATATGTAGAAATGAGATTAGGCGGGGATTGGACACCATCCTGTGGGACCCCCAGCGGGACCCCCAGGGGGTCAGAATATACCCGCGGTAGGTATGCCTGTCGTAAGAGGCGACTAAAATACCAGATTCAAGGGGCTGTACAGCGCAACCCTTCAAGTTGCCAGCGCAATATATAGCTTCTCCAAACCCAATTGTCAACCGCACCTATCCGCGTCGAATCCTGTTTCACTAACAGACTAGGCTCTGGCGACCCCAAGCTCCTCATGGAACTTAGGGATGGGGAGGGAGGGATGGCCTCATGGTTTAACGTGGCCACATAAATCGTTCCCGAGATGATCGGGCTAGCACCTTAATGGTGCTGCGTTACCGGAGCGTACCGAATCTGTATCCGGCAATGGACCATCACATCGATAACACTCCACAAAGCCTTCGGCGAGCAACCTTATCTCTACAACAACAACAACCCTCTTTTTAATTTTCCTTAGCTTTGAGATTTCGTTCCTAAATTGAACCGACGCTTGCTAATCATTCAGATAATTAGCAGTCCATCTGTTTAGAAAGGGGGAAATGTGTGAGCCTAATATATATGTATGTCTTGGAGTAGCGTGCTGTGTTTGACTGTGTCAAAAGCTTTTAACAAGTCAAGTGCCGCGAGCACCGTCCTGTGATGGTGATATAGTCTATGCCCCATTAAAACCGATGGTTCAGATAAGAAGCTTTTCGTCATTTCTGCCCCATTTTAAAAGCTACAAGTTTAAAATTTCATGAAATACTTACTTATACGTCATATGTTCTTCAGATAAGTGATTCATAGCTATGTCATGCAGACAACAAGAAACGTGAAACTTTGTATTCTCACACAAATTACCTACTTTTTAATTTAATTTTTATCTAAAAATTCGCTTCCTTAGTTCAGCTACGTTCATGAAAGGTATATCCCGTCCTTCCTTGTTTTAATTGATGTTGAAAACGACATAGTTAATAGTGCCCTAAAGTCAAAACTACCACTCATTAACATATTGTTATTTTAATAAGTTTTTTTTCTATTACAGCATCACCGTAACAATAGTTATAATTCAATACGTGTATCCCCTACCAGTACGTTGAAGCGACAAAGATATGATGAAAGCAATAAATATCCCTTTTAGGGAGTCTCGAAGGAAAGTTCATCCGGGAATCGAACATAAGCTAATCGGTAAGGACACAATGATTCCATTGCCTGGAGTTTTAGAGAACAAAAGTCCCAACATGAGACTTCCTTACTACACTAAAAACCTTTGAATGCCATAAATAATATAATTCGCTGCTTAATGTATGATTGAAACTCAGAATTAAAATGTATTTATTATATATAATAATCTCGTGTCATGGTTTTACTGGAACAACTCCTTCAGAAATTACTGAACCGAATTTTGTATGTACATATGGTAGGTATGCGAGAACGTAGCTAAATATATATCATAATTTTGGGTAACCAGGGCCTTTAGATATCTACCTAAATATGGACCCCGGAGACCATACAACGAGGGTTTATATACCCTTGTTCTGTTCTGGAGTTAGAAAGCTATATATATACCAGAGGTACCTCCAAGGATTTTTGTTTTAACGATATGGGTTTCAAACGAAAGATATGAATAAATTATGGTTTTTATTTCAATATCTTATTCTGCTCCCGAGGTATTGGCCTAAACTGGGGTAGAGATAAAAGGTAGAGGTAGATGGTAAGGGCAACAGTAGTAATAGAGGCAAAGTTAGAAAAGGAAAAGAAAGAGGGTAAGAAAAGACATTAGTGTGATGGACGGATACGGAAAATAGTAACGTCCGGGTAGGATATTCGCTACTACGGATTCAAAAGCAGGTCTGGCGAATTTCCGATGCGGTCGCCATCTAGAAACAAAGCTGTAATATTGAACAAAGACATCTACCCTATCCACAATTTTCTTGAACTTCTTGATTCGAAAATACCATTCCTAATGTAGTCACTTTTAGCTGATGGATCTTGGTATTAAGGCCCGAAAATGACCTATCGCAAAATAGAATGGTTTCCCAAAGGCCCCACAACGCTGAATACTATAACAGAAGTAAAATTAAACTTGTATACTTTATTTAATTAACTGTTTTGTATGCTGTCTTAAAACAGGTACTGTGTTACACGATTGACAAAAATTAAAATTAATTCATAAAATTCATTGAAATTTGCTGACTTCATGTATATACATTTATTTATTACTATATCGACTGCTGAGTGAAATACCTCGGCTTCCAGTTCGAAATCGCCCTATTTCAGAAGCATGGCATTTTCCAAACAAACTTTGAAACAGTTTTCGAACTAGCAGCCGAGGTATTCCATTCAGTAGTCTATATATAGTCTTGTTTTCTGTAACAAAATTAAATTATCAAATTCAAAATGTATTTGTCTAATTATCACAAAATTAAATTCCTCAATTCAATCATTTTAAATTTACATACATATTTACACACATTCATAACATAATTCAGTTTATAAATTCGCTTACTTGCCTAAAATACTAACGATTATTATACTCAGTTGAGCAGAGCTCACAGAGTATATTAACTTTGATTGGATAACGGTTGGTTGTACAGGTATAAAGGAATGTAGGTTCCTGGGTACTCATCTCAGATCGCTATTTAAAATGAACGATATCGGACTATAACCACGCCCATTCTTTCGCTATCGAAAATTTCGAAAAACCGAAAAAATGCGATAATTCATTGCCAAAGGCGGATAAAGCGATGAAACTTGGTAGATGGGTTGACGTTATGACGCAGAATAGAAAATTAGTAAGATTTTGGACAATGGGCGTGGCACCGCCCACTTTTACAAGAAGGTAATTTAAAAGTTTTGCAAGCTGTAATTTGGCAGTCGTTGAAGATATATTGATGAAATTTGGCAGGAACGTTACTACTATTACTATATATGTGCTAAATAAAAATTAGCAAAATTGGATGAAGAACACGCCCACTTTTTAAAAAAAATTTTTTTTTAATTCAAATTTTAACAAAAAATTTAATATCTTTACTGTATATAAGTAAATTAAGTCAAAATTCAGCTCCAGTAATGATATGATGCAACAAAATACAAAAATAAAATAAAATTTCAAAATGGGCGTGGCTCCGCCCATTTTCATTTAGTTTGTCTAGAATACTTTTAATGCCATAAGTCGAACAAAAATTTACCAATCCTTCTTAAATTTGGTAGGGGCATAGATTCTATGACGGTAACTGTTTTCTGTGAAAATGGGCGAAATCGCTGGAAGCCACGCCCAGTTTTTATACACAGTCCACCGTCTGGCCTTCCTCTCGGCCGTTAACACAATAACTTGAGCAAAAACCGATATATCTTTACTAAACTTAGTCCACGTACTTATCTGAACTCACTTTATCTTGGTATAAAAAATGGTTACAAGGAAGTTCTACAAGGCGAAATCAACAGCGTTTGGAATCTTGGCAGGAATACTGTTAGTGGTATTGCATATATAAATAAATTAGCAGTACCCGACAGATGATTTTCTGGATCACCTGGTCCACATTTTGGTCGATATCGGGAAAACGCCTTCACATATACATCTAAGGGCCACTCGCTTTTAAAACCCTCATTAATACCTTTAATTTGATATCGATATCGTACAAACACATTCTAGAGTCACCCCTGGCCCACCCTAATGGCGATATCTCGAAAAGGCGTCCACCTATAGACCTAATGCCCACTCCCTCTTAAAATGCTCAGTAACACCTTTCGTTATTTACCCATATCGTACAACCATTCTAGAGTCACCCCTGGCCCACCCTAATGGCGATATATCGAAAAGGCGTCCACTTAAAGACCTAATGCCCACTCCCTCCTAAAATGCTCAGTAACACCTTTCGTTTGATACCCATATCGTACAAACATTCTAGAGTCACCCCTGGCCCACCCTAATGGCGAAATCTCGCAAAGGCGTCCACCTATAGACCTAATGCTCACTCCCTCTTAAAGTGGTCAGCAACACCTGATACCCATATCGTACAAACATTCTAGTCACCCCTGGCCCACCCTAATGGCGATATCTGGAAAAGGCGTCCACCTATAGACCTAATGCCCACTCCCTCTTAAAATGCTCAGTAACACCTTTCGTTTGATACCCATATCGTACAAACACATACTAGAGTCACCACTGGCCCACCCTAATGGCGATATCTCGAAAAGGCGTCCACCCATAGGACCTAATGCCCACTCCCTCTTAAAATGCTCAGTAACACCTTTCGTTTGATACCCATGTCGTACAAACATTCTAGAGTCACCCGTGGTCCACCTTTATGGCGATATCTCGAAAAGGCTTCCACCTATAGAACTAAGGAGTACTCCCTTTTAAAATACTCATTACCACCTTTCATTTGATACCCATATCGTAAAAACACATTCTAGAGTCACCCCTGGCCCACCCTAATGACGATATTTCGAAAACGCGTCCACCTATAGACCTAATGCCCACTCCCTTTTAAAATGCTCAGTAACACCTTTCGTTTGATACCCATATCGTACAAACATTCTAGAGTCACCCTGGCCCACCGTAATTGCGACATCTCGAAAAGGCGTCCACCTATAGACCTAATGCCCACTCCCTCTTAAAATGCTCAGTAACACCTTTCATTTGATTCCCATATCGTACAAACACATTCTGGAGTCACCCCTGGTCCACCTTTATGGCGATATCCCGAAACGGCGTCCACCTATGGAACTAAGGATCACTCCCTTTGAGAATACTCATTAACACTTTTCATTTGATAGCCATATCGTACAAACAAATTCTAGAGTCAGCCCTGGTCCACCTTTATGGTGATTTCTCGAAAAGGCGTTCACCTATAGAACTAAAGCCCATTCCCTTTTAAAATACCCATTACCACCTTTCATTTGATACCCATATCGTACAAACACATTCTAGAGTCACCCCTGGCCCACCTTAATGGCGATATCTGGAAAAGGCGTCCACCGATAGACCTAAGGCCCGCTCCCTCTTAAAATGCTCAGTAACACCTTTCATTTGATACCCATATCGTACAAACAAATTCTAGAGTCAGCCCTGGTCCACCTTTATAGCGATATCCCTAAATGGCGTCCATCCATAGAACTATGGCCTACTCTCTCTTAAAATACTCTTTAATACCTTCCATTTGATACACATGTCATACAACCACATTCCAGGGTTACCCTAGGTTCATTTTCCTACATGGTGATTTTCCTTATTTTGTCTCCATAGCTCTCAACTGAGTATGTAATGTTCGGTTACACCCGAACTTAGCCTTCCTTACTTGTTTTTATACTCAGTTGAGCAGAGCTCACAGAGTATATTAACGTTGATTGCATAACGGTTGGTTGTACAGGTATAAAGGAATCGAGATAGATATAGACTTCCATATATCAAAATCATCAGTATCGAAAAAAAATTCGATTGAGCCATGTCCCGTCCGTCCGTCCGTCCGTCCGTCTGTCCGTTAACACGATAACTTGTAGGTATCTTGATGAAATTTGGTATGTAGATTCCTGGGCACTCATCTCAGATCGCTGTTTAAAATGAACGATATCGGACAATAACCACGCCCACTTTTTCGATATCGAAAATTTCGAAAAATCGAAAAAGTGCGATAATTCATTACCAGATACGCATTAAGCGATGAAACTTGGTAGGTGGGTTGAGCTTATGACGCAGAATAGAAAACTAGTAAAATTTTGGACAATGGGCGTGGCACTGCCCACTTTTAAATGAAGGTAATTTAGAAGTTTTGCAAGCTGTAATTTGGCAGTCGTTGAAGATATCATGATGAAATTTGGCAGGAAGGTTACTCTTATTACTTTATGTCTGCTAAATAAAAATTAGCAAAATCGGAGAACGATCACGCCCACTTTTAAAAAAAAATTTTTTTTTAATTCAAATTTAAAAAAAAAGTTAATCAGGCCTGTTCTGGATTCCGATTCCGATCAATTTTTTCGGAATCGAAATGGATTGGTGTTCTCAATTTCGATTCCGACCAAAAATTATCGGTTTGAAAAGTATTGCCTCTGAGCAGTCGGAATGAAAATTAATTGGCAGATTATACACAAATGTTGCGATATTTGTCTTTCAAATAATTTTTTTTAAATTCTTCATTTTATTTGGAAGAGTTGTGTGTACTTTTTGTTTAAATTTGAGTTAAATTGGCATAATAAATCTTTCTTTAAAAACTTCTATCAAGAAATCTATTAGGCAAACAAATCGATGCTGATCGAAATGAAGTCGACCTGTTCTGAATTCCGATCCAGCGCATTTTTACGATTTGCACGCACAATAGCACGTATTCTTGCGTCTGCGCATCAAAAACCATATCTGCAGGCATTTTTTAATTAAAATAAAATTTTATGATACTTAAACCAAAACACATAAACAAAAACAGCTGATTAAACTGGTTACCGAATCGGAATGAAAACGATTCGAAATCGACTTCGAATCGATTTTTTACAATCGGAATTGAGAACACCAAATAGAAACCGAGTCGAAATCAATGTCGTTTTACTTTTCATTCCGAGTCGGAATTCAGAACAGGCCTGAATACCTTTACAGTATATAAGTAAATTATGCCAACATTCAACGCCAGTAATGATATGGTGCAACAAAATACAAAAATAAAAGAAAATTTCGAAATGGGCGTGGCTCCGTCCTTTTTAATTTAATTTGTCTAGGATGCTTTTAATGCCATAAGTCGAACAAAAATTAACCAATCCTTGTGAAATTTGGTAGAGGCTTAGCTCCTAGGACGATAACTGTTTTCTGTGAAGAAGGGCGAAATCGGTTGAAGCCACGCCCAGTTTTTATATACAGTCGACCGTCTGTCCTTCCGCTCGGCCGTTAACACGATAACTTGAGCAAAAATCGATATATCTTTACTAAACTCAGTTCACGTACTTATCTGAACTCACTTCGTATTGGTGTAAAAAATGGCCGAAATCCGACTATGACCACGCCCACTTTTTCGATATCGAAAATTACGAAAAATGAAAAAAATGCCATAATTATATACCAAATACGAAAAAAGGGATGAAACATGGTAATTGTATTGGTCTATTGACGCCAAATATAACTTTAGAAAAAAACTTGGTAAAATGGGTGTGACACCTACTATATTAAGTAGAAGAAAATGAAAAAGTTTTGCAGGGCGAAATCAGAAGCCTTTGGAATCTTGGAAGGAATACTGTACGTGGTATTACATATATAAATAAATTAGCGGTACCCGACAGATGATGTTCTGGATTACCCTGGTCCACATTTTGGTAGATATCTCGAAAACGCCTTCACATATACAACTAAGGGCCACTCCCTTTTAAAACCCTCATTAATACCTTTAATTTGATACACATATCGTACAAACACATTCTAGAGTCACCCCTGGTCCACGTTTATGGAGATATCTCGAAAGGCGTCCACATTTAGAACTAAGGTCCACTCCTTTTTAAAATACTCATTAACACCTTTCATTTGATACCCATATCGTACAAACAAATTCTAGAGTCACCCCTGGTCCACATTTATGTCGATATCTCGAAAAGGCGTCCACCTATAGAACTAAGGCCCACGCCCGTTTAAAATACTCATTAACAGCTTTCATTTGATACCCATATCGTAAAAAAATTCTAGAGTCACCCCTGGCCCACCTTTATGGCGATATCTCGAAAAGGCATCCACCTATAGAACTAAGGCCCACTCCCTTTTAAAATACTCATTAACACCTTTCATTTGATACCCATACCGTATAAACAAATTCTAGAGTCACCCCTGGTCCACCTTTATGTCGATATCTCGAAAAGGCGTCCACCTATAGAACTAAGGCCCACGCCCTTTTGAAATACTCATTAACACTTTTCATTTGATACCCATATCGTACAAACAAATTCTAGAGTCACCCCTGGTCCACCTTCATGTAGATATCTCGAAAAGGCGTCCACCTATAGAACTAAGGCCAACGCCTTTTTAAAATACTCATTAACACCTTTCATTTGATACCCATATCGTACAAACAAATTCTAGAGTCACCACTGGTCCACCTTCATGTCGATATCTCGAAAAGGCGTCCACCTATAGAACTAAGGCCCACGCCCTTTTAAAATACTCATTAACACCTTTCATTTGATACCCATATCGTAAAAAAAATTCTAGAGTCACCCCTGGCCCACCTTTATGGCGATATCTCGAAAAGGCATCCACCTATAGAACTAAGGCCCACACCCTTTTAAAATACTCATTAACACCTTTCATTTGATACCCATATCGTACACAAAAATTCTATAGTCACCCTTGGCCCACCTTTATGGCGATATCTCGAAAGGGCAACCACCTATAGAACTAAGGCCCACTCCCTTTTAAAATACTCACTAACACCTTTCATTTGATACCCATATTGTACAAACAAATTCTAGAGTCACCCCTGGTCTACCTTTATGGAGATATCTCGAAAAGGTGTCCACCTATAGAACTAAGACACACGCCCTTTTAAAATACTCATTAACAACTTTCATTTCATACCCATATTGCACAAACGCATTCTAGAGTCACCCCTGGTCCACGTTTATGGCGATATCCCGAAAAGGCGTCCACCCATAGAACTAAGGCCCACTCCCTTTTAAAACACTTATTACACTTTTCGTTTGACGCCCATATTGTACAAACGCATTCTAGAGTCAACACAGGTCCACTTTTATAACGATATTCCGAAATGCGTCCACCTATAGAACTTAGGCCCACTCCCTTTTAAAATACTCATTAACACCTTTCATTTGATACCCATATCGTACAAACAAATTCTAGAGTCACCCCTGGTTCACCTTTATGGCGATATCTCGAAAAGGCGTCTACCTATAGAACTAAGGCCCACACCCTTTTAAAACACTCATTAGCACATTTCATTTGATACCCATATTGTACAAACGCATTCTAGAGTCACCCCTAGTCCACGTTTATGGCGATATACCGAAAAGGCGTCCACCCATAGAACAAAGGCCCACTCCCTTTTAAAATTATCATTATCACATTTCATTTTATACCCATATCGTACAAACAAATTCTCGAGTCAGGCCTGGTCCACCTTTATGGCGATATCCCTAAATGGCGTCCATCTATAGATCCATGGCCCACTTCCTCTTAAAATACTCTTTAATACCTTCCATTTGATACACATGTCATACAAACACATTCCAGGGTTACCCTAGGTTCCTTTTACAACATGGTGATTTCCCTTACTTTGTCTCCACAGCTGTCAACTGAGTATGTAATGTTCGGTTACATCCGAACTTGGCCTTCCTTACTTGTTTATACTCAGTTGAGCAGAGCTCACAGAGTATATTAAGTTTGATTGGACAACGGTTGGTTGTACATATATAAAGGAATCGAGATAGATATAGACTTCCATATATCAAAATAATCAGGATCGAAAAAAAATTTGATTGAGCCATGTCCGTCCGTCCGTCCGTCCGTTAACACGATAACTTGAGTAAATTTTGAGGTATCTTGATGAAATTTGGTATGTAGGTTCCTGAGCACTCATCTCAGAACGCTATTTAAAACGAACGATATCGGACTATAACCACGCCCACTTTTTCGATATCGAAAATTTCGAAAAACCGAAAAAGTGCGATAATTCATTACCAAATACAGATAAAGCGACGAAACTTGGTAAATGAGTTGAATTTATGACGCCGAATAGGAAATGAGTAAAATTTTGGACAAGGGGCGTGGCGCCGCCCACTTTTAAAAGAAGGTAATTTAAAATTTTGCAAGCTGTAATTTGTCAGTCGTTGAAGATATCATGATGAAATTTGGCAGGGACGTTACTCCTATTACTATATGTACGCCCAATAAAAATTAGCAAAATCGGAGAAGGACCACGCCCACCTTAAAAAAAAATTTTTTTAAAGTAAAATTTTAACAAAAAATTTAATACCTTTACAGTATATAAGTAAATTATGTCAACATTCAACTCCAGTAATGATATGGTGCAACAAAATACAAAAATAAAAGAAAATTTCAAAATGGGCGTGGCTCCGCTCTTTTTCATTTAATTTGTCTAGGATACTTTTGACGCCATAAGTCGAACAAAAATTAACCAATCCTTTTGAAATTTGGTAGGGGCATAGATTTTATGATGTTAACTGTTTTCTGTGAAAACGGGCGAAATCGGTTGATGCCACGCTCGGTTTTTATACACAGTCGTTCGTCTGTCCTTCCGCATGGCCGTTAACACGATAACTTGAGCAAAAATCGACATATCTTTAATGAACTTAGTTCACGTACTTACTTGAACTCACTTTATCTTGGTATGAAAAATGAACGAAATCCGACAATGACCACGCCCACTTTTTCGATATCGAAAATTACGAAAAATGAAAAAAATGCCATAATTCTATACCAAATACGAAAAAAGGGATGAAACATGGTAAGGTAATTGGATTGGTTTATTGACGCGAAATATAACTTTAGAAAAAACTTTATAAAATGGTTGTGGCACCTACCATAGTAAGTATAAGAAAATGAAAAAGTTCTGCAGGGCGAAATAAAAAACCCTTACAATCTTGACAGGTATTACATATATAAATAAATTAGCGGTATCCAACAGGTGAAATTCTGGGTCACCCTGGTCCACATTTTGGTCGATATCTGGAAAACGCCTTCACATATACAACAACCACCACTCCCTTTTAAAACCCTCATTAATACCTTTAATTTGAGACCCATATCGTACAAACACATTCTAGAGTCACCCCTGGTCCACCTTTATGGCGATATTTCGAAACGGCGTCCACCTTTAGAACTAAGGCCCATTCCCTTTTAAAATACTCATTAACACCATTCGTTTGATGCCCATATTGTACAGACAAATTCTAGGATCACCCCTGGTCCACCTTTATGGCGATATCTCGAAACGGCGTCCACCTATGGAACTAAGGATTACTCCCTTTTAAAATACTCATTAACACCTTTCGTTTGATACCCATATCGTACAAACGCATTCTAGAGTCAACCCTGATCCACCTTTATGGCTATATCCCTAAATGGCGTCCACCTATAGAACTATAGCACACTCCCTCATAAAATACTCTTTAATGACTTTCATTTGATACACATGTCATACAAACACATTCCAGGGTTTCCCTCGGTTCATTTTCCTACATGGTTATTTTCCCTTATGTTGTCACCATAGCTCTCAACTGAGTACGTAATGTTCAGTTACACCCGAACTTAACCTTCCTTACCTATTACGGATAGAAGCTTCAGAATTCATCAAATTTCATTAAATAGTTACGTTTACTTCATATATTTTTGAAATACGTGATTCGTAGTCATAGTTTTTACATAAACGTGAAGCGTTGCATCCTCACACAAAGTACCTACCTATTTTTATACTCAGTTGAGCAGAGCTCACAGAGTATATTAACTTTGATTGGATAACAGTTGGTTGTACAGGTATAAAGGAATCGAGATAGATATAGACTTCCATATATCAAAATCATCAGTATCGAAAAAAAATTCGATTGAGCCATGTCCGTCCGTCCATCCGTCCGTCTGTCCGTTAACACGATAACTTGAGTAAATTTTGAGGTATCTTGATGAAATTTGGTATGTAGGTTCCCGGGCACTCATCTCAGATCGCTATTTAAAATGAACGATATCGGACAATAACCACGACCACTTTTTCGATATCGAAAATTTCGAAAAATCGAAAAAGTGCGATAATTCCTTACCAAATACGGATAAAGCGATGAAACTTGGTAGGTGAGTTGAACTTATGACGCAGAATAGAAAACTCGTAAAATTTTGGACAATGGGCTTGGCACCGCCCACTTTTAAAAGAAGGTAATTTAGAAGTTTTGCAAGCTGTAATTTGGCAGTTGTTGAAGATATCATGATGAAATTTGGCAGGAACGTTACACTTATTACTATATGCCTGTTTGATAAAAATTAGCAAATAAATTAAGTCAACATTCAACTCCAGTAATGATATGGTGCAACAAAATACAAAAATAAAAGAAAATTTCAAAATGGGTGTGGCTCCGCCCTTTTTCATTTAATTTGTCTCGGATACTTTTAATGCCATAAGTCGAACAAAAATTTACCAATCCTTGTGAAATTTGGTAGAGGCTTAGATTCTAGGACGATAACTGTGAAAAGGGCGAAATCGGTTGAAGCCACGCCCAGTTTTTATACACAGTCGACCGTCTGCCTTCCGCTCGGCCGTTAACACGATAACTTGAGCAAAAATCGATATATCTTTCAGTTGACGTACTTATCTGAACTCACTTTGTATTGGTGTAAAAAATGGCGGAAATCCGACTATGACCACGCCCACTTTTTCGATATCGAAAATTACGAAAAATGAAAAAAATGCCATAATTATATACCAAATACGAAAAAAGGGATTAGACATGGTAATTGTATTGGTCTATTGACGCAAAATATAACTTTAGAAAAAAACTTGGTAAAATGGGTGTGACACCTACCATATTAAGTAGAAGAAAATGAAAAAGTTTTGCAGGGCGAAATCAAAAGCCCTTGGAGTCTTGGAAGGAATACTGTACGTGGTATTACATATATAAATAAATTAGCGGTACCCGACAGATGATGTTCTGGATCACCCTGGTCCACATTTTGGTCGATATCTCGAAAACGCCTTCACATATACAACTAAGGGCCACTCCCTTTTAAAACCCTCATTAATACCTTTAATTTGATACCCATATCGTACAAACACATTCTAGAGTCACCCCTGGTCCACGTTTATGGCGATATCTCGAAAAGGCGTCCACATATAGAACTAAGGCCCACTCCTTTTTAAAATACTCATTAACACCTTTCATTTGATACCCATATCGTACAAACAAATTCTAGAGTCGCCCCTGGTCCACCTTTATGGCGATATTTCGAAAAGGCGTCCACCTTAAGAACTAAGGCCCACGCCCTTTTAAAATACTCATTAACACCTTTCATTTGATACCCATATCGTACAAACAAATTCTAGAGTCACCCCTGGTCCACGTTTATGGCGATATCTCGAAAAGGCATCCACCTGTAGAACTAAGGCCCACTCCTTTTTAAAATACTCATTAACAACTTTCATTTGATTCCCATATCGTACAAACAAATTCTAGAGTTACCCCTGGTCCACCTTTATGGCGATATTTCGAAAAGGCGTCCACCTATAGAACTAAGGCGCACGCCCTTTTAAAATACTCATTAACACCTTTCATTTGATATCCATATCGTACAAACAAATTCTAGAGTCACCCCTGGTCCACCTTTATGGCGATATCTCGAAAAGGCGTCCACCTATAGAACTAAGGCCCACGCCCTTTTAAAATACTCATTAACACCTTTCATTTGATACCCATATTATACAAACGCATTCTAGAGTCACCCCTGGTCCACTTTTATAACGATATTCCGAAAAGGCGTCCACCTATAGAACTAAGGCCCACTCCCTTTTAAAACACTTATTAACACCTTTTGTTTGATACCCACATTGTACAAACGCATTCTAGAGTCAACCCGGGTCCACTTTTATAACGCTATTCCGAAGAGGCGTCCACCTATAGAACTAAGGCCCACTCCCTTTCAAAACACTCATTAACACCTTTCATTTGATACTCATATAGTACAAACAAATTCTAGAGTCACCCCTGGTCCACCTTTATGGCGAATTCCGAAAAGGCGTCCACCTATAGAACTAAGGACCACGCCCTTTTAAAATACTCATTAACACCTTTCATTTGATACCCATATCGTACAAACAAATTCTAGAGTCACCCCTGGCCCACCTTTTTGGCGATATCTCGAAAAGGCGTCCACCTATAGAACTAAGGCCCACGCCCTTTTAAAATACACATTAACACCTTTCATTTGATACCCATATTGTACAAACGCATTCTAGAGTCACCCCTGGTCCACTTTTATAACGATATTCCGAAAAGGCGTCCAGCTATAGAACTAAGGCCCACTCCCTTTTAAAACACTTATTAACACCTTTCGTTTGATACCCATATTGTACAAACGCATACTAAAGTCAACCCTGGTCCACTTTTATAACGATATTCCGAAAAGGCTTCCACCTATAGAACTAAGGCCCACTCCCTTTCAAAATACTCATTAACACCCTTTATTTGATACCCATATAGTACAAACAAATTCTAGAGTCACCCCTGGTCCACCTTTATGGCGATATCTCGAAAAGGCGTCCACATATAGAACTAAGGCCCACGCCCTCTTAAAATACTCATTAACACCTTTCATTTGATACGCATATCGTACAAACAAATTCTAGAGTCACCCCTGGTCCACCTTTATGGCGATATTTCGAAAAGGCGTCCACCTATAGAAGTAAGGCGCACGCCCTTTTAAAATACTCATTAACACCTTTCATTTGATACCCATATCGTACAAACAAATTCTAGAGTCACCCCTGGTCCACCTTTATGGCGATATCTCGAAAAGGCGTCCACCTATAGAACTAAGGCCCACGCCCTTTTAAAACACTCATTAACACCTTTCATTTGATACCCATATTATACAAACGCATTCTAGAGTCACCCCTGGTCCACTTTTATAACGATATTCCGAAAAGACGTCCACCTATGGAACTAAGGACCACTCCCTTTCAAAATACTCATTAACACCATTCGTTTGATGCCCATATTGTACAGACAAATTCTAGGGTCACCCCTGGTCCACCTTTATGGCGATATCTCGAAACGGCGTCCACCTATGGAACTAAGGAGTACTCCCTTTTAAAATACTCATTAACACCTTTCGTTTGATACCCATATCGTACAAACGCATTCTAGAGTCATCCCTGATCCACCTTTATGGCTATATCCCTAAATGGCGTCCACCTATAGAACTATAGCCCACTCCCTCATAAAATACTCTTTAATGACTTTCATTTGATACACATGTCATACAAACACATTCAAGGGTTTCCCTCGGTTCATTTTCCTACATGGTTATTTTCCCTTATGTTGTCACCATAGCTCTCAACTGAGTATGTAATATTCGGTTACACCCGAACATAACCTTCCTTACTTATTTCGGATAGAAGCTTCAGAATTCATCAAATTTCATAAAATAGTTACGTTTACATCATATATTTTTGAAATACGTGATTCGTAGTCATAGTTTTTACATAAACGTGAAGCGTTGCATCCTCACACTAAGTACCTACCTATTTTTATACTCAGTTGAGCAGAGCTCACAGAGTATATTAACTTTGATTGGATAACGGTTGGTTGTACAGGTATAAAGTAATCGAGATAGACATAGACTTCCATATATCAAAATCATCAGTATCGAAAAAAAATTCGATTGAGCCATGTCCGTCCGTCCGTCCGTCCGTCTGTCCGTTAACACGATAACTTGAGTAAATTTTGAGGTATCTTGATGAAATTTGGTATGTAGGTTCCCGGGCACTTATCTCAGATCGCTATTGAAAATGAACGATATCGGACAATAACCACGCCCACTTTTTCGATATCGAAAATTTCGAAAAATCGAAAAAGTGCGATAATTCCTTACCAAATACGGATAAAGCGATGAAACTTGGTAGGTGAGTTGAACTTATGACGCAGAATAGAAAACTAGTAAAATTTTGGACAATGGGCATGGCACCGCCCACTTTTAAAAGAAGGTAATTTAGAAGTTTTGCAAGCTGTAATTTGGCAGTTGTTGAAGATATCATGATGAAATTTTGCAGGAACGTTACACTTATTACTATATGCCTGTTTGATAAAAATTAGCAAAATCGGAGAACGACGGCCCACTCCCTTTTAAAATTTTTTTTTTTTTAATTCAAATTTTAAAAGAAAAGTTAATATCTTTACAGTATATAAGTAAATTAAGTCAACATTCAACTCCAGTAATGATATGGTGCAACAAAATACAAAAATAAAAGAAAATTTCAAAATTCATTTGATTTGTCTAGGATACTTTTAATGCCATAAGTCGAACAAAAATTTACCAATCCTTGTGAAATTTGGTAGAGGCTTAGATTCTAGAACGATAACCGTTTTCTGTGAAAAACGGCGAAATCGGTTGAAACCACACCCAGTTTTTATACACAGTCGACCGTCTGCTTTCCGCTCGGCCGTTAACACGATAACTTGAGCAAATATCGATATATCTTTACTAAACTCAGTTGACGTACTTATCTGAACTCACTTTGTATTGGTGTAAAAAATGGCCGAAATCCGACTATGACCACGCCCACTTTTTCGATATCGAAAATTACGAAAAATGAAAAAAATGCCATAATTATATACCAAATACGAAAAAAGGGATGAAACATGGTAATTGTATTGGTCTATTGACGCAAAATATAACTTTAGAAAAAAACTTGGTAAAATGGGTGTGACACCTACCATATTAAGTAGAAGAAAATGAAAAAGTTTTGCAGGGCGAAATCAAAAGCCCTTGGAATCTTGGAAGGAATACTGTTCGTGGTATTACATATATAAATAAATTAGCGGGACCCGACAGATGATGTTCTGGATCACCCTGGTCTACATTTTGGTCGATATATCGAAAACGCCTTCACATATACAACTACTTAATACCTTTAATTTGATACCCATATCGTACAAACACATTCTAGAGTCACCCCTGGTCCACGTTTATGGCGATATCTCGAAAAGGCGTCCACATATAGAACTAAGGCCCACTCCTTTTTAAAATACTCATTAACACCTTTCATTTGATACCCATATCGTACAAACAAATTCTAGAGTCGCCCCTGGTCCACGTTTATGGCGATATTTCGAAAAGGCGTCCACCTTAAGAACTGAGGCCCACGCCCTTTTAAAATACTCCTTAACACCTTTCATTTGATACCCATATAGTACAAACAAATTCTAGAGTTACCCCTGGTCCACGTTTATGGCGATATCTCGAAAAGGCGTCCACATATAGAACTAAGGCCCACTACTTTTTAAAATACTCATTAACACCTATCATTTGATACCCATATCGTACAAACAAATTCTAGAGTCACCCCTGGTCCACCTTTATGGCGATATTTCGAAAAGGCGTCCACCTATAGAACTAAGGCTCACGCCCTTTTAAAATACTCATTAACACCTTTCATTTGATACCCATATCGTACAAACAAATTCTAGAGTCACCCCTGGTCCACCTTTATGGCGATATCTCGAAAAGGCGTCCACATATAGAACTAAGGCCCACTCCTTTTTAAAATACTCATTAACACCTATCATTTGATACCCATATCGTACAAACAAATTCTAGAGTCACCCCTGGTCCACCTTTATGGCGATATTTCGAAAAGGCGTCCACCTATAGAACTAAGGCTCACGCCCTTTTAAAATACTCATTAACACCTTTCATTTGATACCCATATCGTACAAACAAATTCTAGAGTCACCCCTGGTCCACCTTTATGGCGATATCTCGAAAAGGCGTCCACCTATAGAGCTAAGGCCCACGCCCTTTTAAAATACTCATTAACACCTTTCATTTGATACCCATATTATACAAACGCATTCTAGAGTCACCCCTGGTCCACGTTTATGGCGATATTTCGAAAAGGCGTCCACCTATAGAACTAAGGCCCACGCCCTTTTAAAATACTCATTAACACCTTTCATTTGATACCCATATCGTACAAACAAATTCTAGAGTCATCCCTGGTCCACCTTTATGGCGATATTTCGAAAAGAATATATAGAATATAGAACTAAGGCCCACGCCCTTTTAAAATACTCACTAACACCTTTCATTTGATACTCATATAGTACAAACAAATTCTAGAGTCACCCCTGGTCCACGTTTATGGCAATATCTCGAAAAGGCGTCCACATATAGAACTAAGGCCCACTCCTTTTTAAAACACTCATTAACACCTTTCATTTGATACCCATATCGTACAAACAAATTCTAGAGTCACCCCTGGTCCACGTTTATGGCGATATCTCGACAAGGCATCCACCTATAGAACTAAGGCCCACTTCCTTTTAAAATACTCATTAACACCTTTCATTTGATACCCATATAGTACAAACAAATTCTAGAGTCACCCCTTGTCCACGTTTATGGCGATATCTCGAAAAGGCGTCCACACATAGAACTAAGGCCCACTCCTTTTTAAAATACTCATTAACACCTTTCATTTGATACCCATATCGTACAAACAAATTCTAGAGTCGCCCCTGGTCCACCTTTATGGCGATATTTCGAAAAGGTGTCCACATATAGAACTAAGGCCCACTCCTTTTTAAAATACTCATTAACACCTTTCATTTGATACCCACATCGTACAAACAAATTCTAGAGTCACCCCTGGTCCACGTTTATGGCGATATCTCGAAAAGACATTCGCCTATAGAACTAAGGCCCACTCCCTTTTAAAATACTCATTAACACCTTTCATTTGATACTCATATAGTACAAACAAATTCTAGAGTCACCCCTGGTCCACGTTTATGGCGATATCTCGAAAAGGCGTCCACACATAGAACTAAGGCCCACTCCTTTTTAAAATACTCATTAACACCTTTCATTTGATACCCATATCATACAAACAAATTCTAGAGTAGCCCCTGGTCCACCTTTATGGCGATATTTCGAAAAGGCGTCCACCTATAGAACTAAGGCCAACGCCCTTTTAAAATACTCATTAACACCTTTCATTTGATAACCATATTGTACAAACGCATTCTAGAGTCACCCCTGGTCCACTTTTATAACGATATTCCGAAAAGGCGTCCACCTATAGAACTAAGGCCCACTCCCTTTTAAAACACTTATTAACACCTTTCGTTTGATACCCTTATTGTACAAACGCATTCTAGAGTCAACCCTGGTCCTTTTTTATAACCATATTCCGAAAAGGCATCCACCTATAGAACTAAGGCCCACGCCCTTTTAAAATACTCCTTAACACCTTTCATTTGATACCCATATAGTACAAACAAATTCTAGAGTTACCCCTGGTCCACGTTTATGGCGATATCTCGAAAAGGCGTCCACATATAGAACTAAGGCCCACTCCTTTTTAAAATACTCATTAACACCTTTCATTTGATACCCACATCGTACAAACAAATTCTAGAGTCACCCCTGGTCCACGTTTATGGCGATATCTCGAAAAGGCATTCGCCTATAGGACTAAGGCCCACTCCCTTTTAAAATACTCATTAACACCTATCATTTGATACCCATATCGTACAAACAAATTCTAGAGTCACCCCTGGTCCACCTTTATGGCGATATTTCGAAAAGGCGTCCACCTATAGAACTAAGGCTCACGCCCTTTTAAAATACTCATTAACACCTTTCATTTGATACCCACATCGTACAAACAAATTCTAGAGTCACCCCTGGTCCACGTTTATGGCGATATCTCGAAAAGGCATTCGCCTATAGAACTAAGGCCCACTCCCTTTTAAAATACTCATTAACACCTATCATTTGATACCCATATCGTACAAACAAATTCTAGAGTCACCCCTGGTCCACCTTTATGGCGATATTTCGAAAAGGCGTCCACCTATAGAACTAAGGCTCACGCCTTTTTAAAATACTCATTAACACCTTTCATTTGATACCCATATCGTACAAACAAATTCTAGAGTCACCCCTGGTCCACCTTTATGGCGATATCTCGAAAAGGCGTCCACCTATAGAGCTAAGGCCCACGCCCTTTTAAAATACTCATTAACACCTTTCATTTGATACCCATATTATACAAACGCATTCTAGAGTCACCCCTGGTCCACGTTTATGGCGATATTTCGAAAAGGCGTCCACCTATAGAACTAAGGCCCACGCCCTTTTAAAATACTCATTAACACCTTTCATTTGATACCCATATCGTACAAACAAATTCTAGAGTCATCCCTGGTCCACCTTTATGGCGATATTTCGAAAAGAATATATAGAATATAGAACTAAGGCCCACGCCCTTTTAAAATACTCACTAACACCTTTCATTTGATACTCATATAGTACAAACAAATTCTAGAGTCACCCCTGGTCCACGTTTATGGCAATATCTCGAAAAGGCGTCCACATATAGAACTAAGGCCCACTCCTTTTTAAAACACTCATTAACACCTTTCATTTGATACCCATATCGTACAAACAAATTCTAGAGTCACCCCTGGTCCACGTTTATGGCGATATCTCGACAAGGCATCCACCTATAGAACTAAGGCCCACTTCCTTTTAAAATACTCATTAACACCTTTCATTTGATACCCATATAGTACAAACAAATTCTAGAGTCACCCCTTGTCCACGTTTATGGCGATATCTCGAAAAGGCGTCCACACATAGAACTAAGGCCCACTCCTTTTTAAAATACTCATTAACACCTTTCATTTGATACCCATATCGTACAAACAAATTCTAGAGTCGCCCCTGGTCCACCTTTATGGCGATATTTCGAAAAGGTGTCCACATATAGAACTAAGGCCCACTCCTTTTTAAAATACTCATTAACACCTTTCATTTGATACCCACATCGTACAAACAAATTCTAGAGTCACCCCTGGTCCACGTTTATGGCGATATCTCGAAAAGGCATTCGCCTATAGAACTAAGGCCCACTCCCTTTTAAAATACTCATTAACACCTTTCATTTGATACTCATATAGTACAAACAAATTCTAGAGTCACCCCTGGTCCACGTTTATGGCGATATCTCGAAAAGGCGTCCACACATAGAACTAAGGCCCACTCCTTTTTAAAATACTCATTAACACCTTTCATTTGATACCCATATCATACAAACAAATTCTAGAGTAGCCCCTGGTCCACCTTTATGGCGATATTTCGAAAAGGCGTCCACCTATAGAACTAAGGCCCACGCCCTTTTAAAATACTCATTAACACCTTTCATTTGATAACCATATTGTACAAACGCATTCTAGAGTCACCCCTGGTCCACTTTTATAACGATATTCCGAAAAGGCGTCCACCTATAGAACTAAGGCCCACTCCCTTTTAAAACACTTATTAACACCTTTCGTTTGATACCCTTATTGTACAAACGCATTCTAGAGTCAACCCTGGTCCTTTTTTATAACCATATTCCGAAAAGGCATCCACCTATAGAACTAAGGCCCACGACCTTTTAAAATACTCCTTAACACCTTTCATTTGATACCCATATAGTACAAACAAATTCTAGAGTTACCCCTGGTCCACGTTTATGGCGATATCTCGAAAAGGCGTCCACATATAGAACTAAGGCCCACTCCTTTTTAAAATACTCATTAACACCTTTCATTTGATACCCACATCGTACAAACAAATTCTAGAGTCACCCCTGGTCCACGTTTATGGCGATATCTCGAAAAGGAATTCGCCTATAGAACTAAGGCCCACTCCCTTTTAAAATACTCATTAACACCTATCATTTGATACCCATATCGTACAAACAAATTCTAGAGTCACCCCTGGTCCACCTTTATGGCGATATTTCGAAAAGGCGTCCACCTATAGAACTAAGGCTCACGCCCTTTTAAAATACTCATTAACACCTTTCATTTGATACCCACATCGTACAAACAAATTCTAGAGTCACCCCTGGTCCACGTTTATGGCGATATCTCGAAAAGGCATTCGCCTATAGAACTAAGGCCCACTCCCTTTTAAAATACTCATTAACACCTATCATTTGATACCCATATCGTACAAACAAATTCTAGAGTCACCCCTGGTCCACCTTTATGGCGATATTTCGAAAAGGCGTCCACCTATAGAACTAAGGCTCACGCCTTTTTAAAATACTCATTAACACCTTTCATTTGATACCCATATCGTACAAACAAATTCTAGAGTCACCCCTGGTCCACCTTTATGGCGATATCTCGAAAAGGCGTCCACCTATAGAGCTAAGGCCCACGCCCTTTTAAAATACTCATTAACACCTTTCATTTGATACCCATATTATACAAACGCATTCTAGAGTCACCCCTGGTCCACGTTTATGGCGATATTTCGAAAAGGCGTCCACCTATAGAACTAAGGCCCACGCCCTTTTAAAATACTCATTAACACCTTTCATTTGATACCCATATCGTACAAACAAATTCTAGAGTCATCCCTGGTCCACCTTTATGGCGATATTTCGAAAAGAATATATAGAATATAGAACTAAGGCCCACGCCCTTTTAAAATACTCACTAACACCTTTCATTTGATACTCATATAGTACAAACAAATTCTAGAGTCACCCCTGGTCCACGTTTATGGCAATATCTCGAAAAGGCGTCCACATATAGAACTAAGGCCCACTCCTTTTTAAAACACTCATTAACACCTTTCATTTGATACCCATATCGTACAAACAAATTCTAGAGTCACCCCTGGTCCACGTTTATGGCGATATCTCGACAAGGCATCCACCTATAGAACTAAGGCCCACTTCCTTTTAAAATACTCATTAACACCTTTCATTTGATACCCATATAGTACAAACAAATTCTAGAGTCACCCCTTGTCCACGTTTATGGCGATATCTCGAAAAGGCGTCCACACATAGAACTAAGGCCCACTCCTTTTTAAAATACTCATTAACACCTTTCATTTGATACCCATATCGTACAAACAAATTCTAGAGTCGCCCCTGGTCCACCTTTATGGCGATATTTCGAAAAGGTGTCCACATATAGAACTAAGGCCCACTCCTTTTTAAAATACTCATTAACACCTTTCATTTGATACCCACATCGTACAAACAAATTCTAGAGTCACCCCTGGTCCACGTTTATGGCGATATCTCGAAAAGGCATTCGCCTATAGAACTAAGGCCCACTCCCTTTTAAAATACTCATTAACACCTTTCATTTGATACTCATATAGTACAAACAAATTCTAGAGTCACCCCTGGTCCACGTTTATGGCGATATCTCGAAAAGGCGTCCACACATAGAACTAAGGCCCACTCCTTTTTAAAATACTCATTAACACCTTTCATTTGATACCCATATCATACAAACAAATTCTAGAGTAGCCCCTGGTCCACCTTTATGGCGATATTTCGAAAAGGCGTCCACCTATAGAACTAAGGCCCACGCCCTTTTAAAATACTCATTAACACCTTTCATTTGATAACCATATTGTACAAACGCATTCTAGAGTCACCCCTGGTCCACTTTTATAACGATATTCCGAAAAGGCGTCCACCTATAGAACTAAGGCCCACTCCCTTTTAAAACACTTATTAACACCTTTCGTTTGATACCCTTATTGTACAAACGCATTCTAGAGTCAACCCTGGTCCTTTTTTATATCCATATTCCGAAAAGGCATCCACCTATAGAACTAAGGCCCACGCCCTTTTAAAATACTCCTTAACACGTTTCATTTGATACCCATATAGTACAAACAAATTCTAGAGTTACCCCTGGTCCACGTTTATGGCGATATCTCGAAAAGGCGTCCACATATAGAACTAAGGCCCACTCCTTTTTAAAATACTCATTAACACCTTTCATTTGATACCCATATCGTACAAACAAATTCTAGAGTCGCCCCTGGTCCACCTTTATGGCGATATTTCGAAAAGGTGTCCACATATAGAACTAAGGCCCACTCCTTTTTAAAATACTCATTAACACCTTTCATTTGATACCCACATCGTACAAACAAATTCTAGAGTCACCCCTGGTCCACGTTTATGGCGATATCTCGAAAAGGCATTCGCCTATAGAACTAAGGCCCACTCCCTTTTAAAATACTCATTAACACCTATCATTTGATACCCATATCGTACAAACAAATTCTAGAGTCACCCCTGGTCCACCTTTATGGCGATATTTCGAAAAGGCGTCCACCTATAGAACTAAGGCCCACGCCCTTTTAAAATACTCATTAACACCTTTCATTTGATAACCATATTGTACAAACGCATTCTAGAGTCACCCCTGGTCCACTTTTATAACGATATTCCGAAAAGGCGTCCACCTATAGAACTAAGGCCCACTCCCTTTTAAAACACTTATTAACACCTTTCGTTTGATACCCTTATTGTACAAACGCATTCTAGAGTCAACCCTGGTCCTTTTTTATAACCATATTCCAAAAAGGCATCCACCTATAGAACTAAGGCCCACTCCCTTTTAAAATACTCATTAGCACCTTTCATTTGATACCCATATAGTACAAACAAATTCTAGAGTCACCCCTGGTCCACGTTTATGGCGATATCTCGAAAAGGCGTCCACACATAAAACTAAGGCCCATTCCTTTTCAAAATACTCATTAACACCACGCCCACTTTTTAATTTTTTTTTTTTAATTCAAATTTTTAAAAAAAGTTAATATCTTTACAGTATATAAGTAAATTATGTCAACATTCAACTCCAGTAATGATATGGAGCAACAAAATACAAAAATAGAAGAAATTTTCAAAATGGGCGCGGCTCCGCCCTTTTTCATTTAATTTGTCTAGCATACTTTTAATGCCATAAGTCGAACAACAATTTACCAATACTTGTGAAATTTGGTAGAGGCTTAGATTCTAGGAAGATAACTGTTTTCTGTGAAAAAGGGCGAAATCGGCTAAAGCCACGCCCAGTTTTTATACACAGTCGACCGTCTGTCCTTCCGCTCGGCCGTTAACACGATAACTTGAGCAAAAATCGATATATCTTTACTAAACTCAGTTCACGTACTTATCTGAACTCACTTTGTATTGGTGTAAAAAATGGCTGAAATCCGACTATGACCACGCCCACTTTTTCGATATCGAAAATTACGAAAAATGAAAAAAATGCCATAATTATATACCAAATACGAAAAAAGGGATGAAACATGGTAATTGTATTGGTCTATTGACGCAAAATATAACTTTAGAAAAAAACTTGGTAAAATGGGTGTGACACATACCATATTAAGTGGAACAAAATGAAAAAGTTCTCCAATGCGAAATCAAAAGCCTTTGGAATCTTGGCAGGAATACTGTTCGTGGTATTACATATATAAATATATTAGCGGTACCCGACAGATGATGTTCTGGGTCACCTGGTCCACATTTTGGTCGATATGTCGAAAACACCTTCACATATACAACTACCACCACTCCCCTTTAAAACCCTCATGAATACCTTCAATTTGATACCCATATCGCACAGACAAATTCTAGAGTCACCCCTGGTCCACGTTTATGGCGATATCTCGAAAAGGCGTCCACATATAGAACTAAGGCCCACTCCTTTTTAAAATACTCATTAACACCTTTCATTTGATACCCATATCGTACAAAAAAATTCTAGAGTCACCCTTGGCCCACCTTTATGGCGATATTTCGAAAAGGCGTCCACCTATAGAACTAAGGCCCACGCCCTTTTAAAATACTCATTAACACCTTTCATTTGATACCCATATCATACAAACAAATTCTAGAGGCACCCCTGGTCCACCTTTATGGCGATATTTCGAAAAGGCGTCCACCTATAGAACTAAGGCCCACGCCCTTTTAAAATATTCATTAACACCTTTCATTTGATACCCATATAGTACAAACAAATTCTAGAGTCACCCCTGGTCCACTTTTATGGCGATACATCGAAAAGGCGTCCACATATAGAACTAAGGCCCACTCCTTTTTAAAATACTCATTAACACCTTTCATTTGATACCCATATAGTACAAACAAATTCTAGAGTCACCCCTGGTCCACTTTTATGGCGATACATCGAAAAGGCGTCCACACATAGAACTAAGGCCTACTCCTTTTTAAAATACTCATTAACACCTTTCATTTGATACCCATATCGTACAAACAAATTCTAAAGTCGCCCCTGGTCCACCTTTATGGCGATATTTCGAAAAGGCGTCCACCTATAGGACTAAGGCCCACGCCCTTTTAAAATACTCATTAACACCTTTCATTTGATACCCATATCGTACAAAAAAATTCTAGAGTCTCCCCTGGTCCACCTTTATGGCGATATTTCGAAAAGGCGTCCACCTATAGAACTAAGGCCCACGCTCTTTTAAAATACTCATTAACACCTTAAATTTGATACCCATATCGTACAAACAAATTCTAGAGTCACCCCTGGTCCACCTTTATGGCGATATCCCTAAATGGCGTCCATCTATAGAACTATGGCCCACTTCCTCTTAAAATACTCTTTAATACCTTCCATTTGATACACATGTCATACAAACACATTCCAGGGTTACCCTAGGTTCTTTTTACAACATGGTGATTTTCCCTTACTTTGTCTCCACAGCTCTCAACTGAGTATCTAATGTTCGGTTACACCCGAACTTAGCCTTCCTTACTTGTTGTATATGGGTTTTTGTTTTCCCTTGATCTGTTTGTCCTTCACGTATGTGATATCATTTTCATCATAACGCTCCGGTAGAGATCTTCTTTTATTGTGCCGTTCAATATACTCTAGTTGTTTTTGAGTCAGTAAGGTTTTTATACTCAGTTGAGCAGAGTTCACAGAGTATATTAACTTTGATTGCATAACGGTTGGTTGTACAGGTATAAAGGAATCCAGATAGATATAGACTTCCATATATCAAAATCATCAGTATCGAAAAAAAATTCGATTGAGCCATGTCCGTCCGTACGTCCGTCCGTCTGTCCGTTAACACGATAACTTGAGTAAATTTTGAGGTATCTTGATGAAATTTGGTACGTAGGTTCCTGGGCACTCATCTCAGATCGCTATTTAAAATGAACGGTATCGGACAATAACCACGCCCACCTTTTCGATATCGAAAATTTCGAAAAATCGAAAAAGTGCGATAATTCATTACCAAATACGCATTAAGCGATGAAACTTGGTAGGTGAGTTGAGCTTATGACGAAGAATAGAAAACTAGTAACATTTTGGACAATGGGCGAGGCACCGCCCACTTTTAAATGAAGGTAATTTAGAAGTTTTGCAAGCTGTAATTTGGCAGTCGTTGAAGATATCATGATGAAATTTGGCAGGAACGTTACTCTTATCACTTTATGTCTGGTTAATAAAAATTAGCAAAATCGGAGAACGACCACGCCCACTTTTTAAAACAATTTTTTTTTAAATTCAAATTTTAAAAGAAAAGTTAATATATTTACAGCATATAAGTAAATTATGCCAACATTCAACTCCAGTCATAATATGGTGCAAAAAATACAAAAATAAAAGAAAATTTCAAAATGAGCGTTGCTTCGCCCTTTTTCATTTAATTTGTCTAGGATGCTTGTAATGCCATAAGTCGAACAAAAATTAACCAATCCTTGTGAAATTTGGTAGAGGCTTAGCTTCTAGGACGATAACTGTTTTCTGTGAAAAAGGGCGAAATCGGTTGAAGCCATGCCCAGTTTTTATACACAGTCGACGGTCTGCCCTTCCGCTCGGCCGTTAACACGATAACTTGAGCAAAAATCGATATATCTTTACTAAACTCAGTTCGCGTACTTATCTGAACTCACTTTGTATTGGTATAAAAAATGGCCGAAATCCGACTATGACCACGCCCACTTTTTCGATATCAAAAATTACGAAAAATGAAAAAATGGATGAAACATGGTAATTGTATTGGTCTATTGACGCAAAATATAACTTTAGAAAAAAACTTGGTAAAATGGGTGTGACACCTACCATATTAAGTAGAAGAAAATGAAAAAGTTTTGCAGGGCGAAATCAAAAGCCCTTGGAATCTTGGAAGGAATACTGTTCGTGGTATTACATATATAAATAAACTAGCGGCACCCGACAGATGATGTTCTGGATCATCCTGGTCCACATTTTGGTAGATATCTCGAAAACGCCTTCACATATACAACTAAGGGTCACTCCCTTTTAAAACCCTCATTAATACTTTTAATTTGATACCCATATCGTACAAACACATTCTAGAGTCACCCCTGGTCCACCTTTATGTCGATATCTCGAAAAGGCGTCCACCTATAGAACTAAGGCCCACGCCTTTTTAAAATACTCATTAACACCTTTCATTTGATACCCATATCGTACAAAAAAAATTCTAGACTCACCCCTGGCCCACCTTTATGGCGATATCTCGAAAACGTATCCACCCACAGAAGTAAGGCCCACTCCCTTTTAAAATACTCATTAACACCTTTCATTTGATACCCATATCGTATAAACAAATTCTAGAGTCACCCCTGGTCCACCTTTATGTCGATATCTCGAAAAGGCATCCACCTATAGAACTAAGGCCCACGCCTTTTTAAAATACTCATTAACACCTTTCATTTGATACCCATATCGTACAAAAAAATTCTAGAGTCACCCCTGGCCCACCTTTATGGCGATATCTCGAAAACGTATCCACCTATAGAAGTAAGGCCCACTCCCTTTTAAAATACTCATTAACACCTTTCATTTCATACCCATATCGTATAAACAAATTCTAGAGTCACCCCTGGTCCATCTTTATGTCGATATCTCGAAAAGGCATCCACCTATAGAACTAAGGCCCACGCCCTTTTAAAATACTCATTAACACCTTTCATTTGATACCCATATCGTACAAACAAATTCTAGAGTCACCCCTGGTCCACCTTTATGACGATATCTCGAAAAGGCGTCCACCTATAGAACTAAGGCCCACACCCTTTTAAAATACTCATTAACACCTTTCATTTGATACCCATATCGTACACAAAAGTTCTAGAGTCACCCCTGGCCCACCTTTATGGCGATATTTCGAAAAGGCATCCACCTATAGAACTAAGGCCCACTCCCTTTTAAAATACTCATTAACACCTTTCATTTGGTACCCATATCGTACAAACAAATTCTAGAGTCACCCCTGGTCTACCTTTATGGAGATATCTCGAAAAGGCGTCCACCTATAGAACTAAGACCCACGCCCTTTTAAAATAGTCATTCACACCTTTCATTTGATACCCATATCGTACAAACAAATTCTAGAGTCACCCCTGGTCCACCTTTATGGCGATATCTCGAAAAGGCGTCCACCTATAGAACTAAGGCCACCACCCTTTTAAAATACTCATTAGCACCTTTCATTTGATACCCATATTGTACAAACGCATTCTAGAGTCACCCCTGGTCCACGTTTATGGCGATATCCCGAAAAGGCGTCCACCCATAGAACAAAGGCCCACTCCCTTTTAAAAAACTTATTACACTTTTCGTTTGACACCCATATTGTACAAACGCATTCTAGAGCCAACCCAGGTCCACTTTTATAACGATATTCCGAAAAGGCGTCCACCTATAGAACTAAGGCCCACTCCCTTTTAAAATACTCATTAACACCTTTCATTTGATACCCATATAGTACAAACAAATTCTAGAGTCACCCCTGGTCCACGTTTATGGCGATATCTCGAAAAGGCGTCCACATATAAAACTAAGGCCCACGTCTTCTTAAAATACTCATTAACACCTTTCATTTGATACTCATATCGTACAAACAAATTCTAGAGTCACTCCTGGTCCATCTTTATGGCGATATCTCGAAAAGGCGTCCATCTATAGAACTTAGGCCCACGCTCTTTTAAAATACTCATCAATACCTTTTATTTGATACCCATATCGTACAAAATAAATTCTAGAGTCACCCCTGGTCCACCTTTATGGCGATATCTCGAAAAGACGTCCACCTATAGAACTTAGGCCCACTCCCTTTTAAAATTATCATTAACACATTTCATTTGATACCCATATCGTACAAACAAATTCTCGAGTCAGGCCTGGTCCACCTTTATGGCGATATCCCTAAATGGCGTCCATCTATAGATCTATGGCCCACTTCCTCTTAAAATACTCTTTAATACCTTCCATTTGATACACATGTCATACAAACACATTCCAGGGTTACCCTAGGTTCCTTTTACAACATGGTGATTTCCCTTAATTTGTCTCCACAGCTCTCAACTGAGTATGTAATGTTCGGTTACACCCGATCTTAGCCTTCCTTACTTGTTAAATATTCATTTGTTTTCCTGCTTTTTTCGAGGAGTTCCTGGTAATTAGCCGCTTTTGCGGGATTGAAAAATACCTCAGTGGGTTTCCGGTTTATAACGGAATGAATGGAGTTATTATAGCGATCTACTGCTCTTTGATTTTTAACCTAGGGCTATCTATCTTCAGGCATCTGATTATTTCGATTAAGGTGGAATGAAGCCTTTCGACTTGACCGTTCACCTCGCTTCTCTGAGAAGTTGTACGATACAGCATAACTCCCAATGACTCTAAAAGATTTTTTATTATTGGGCTAATAAGACCGCGCTCGTTGTCGGTCACGAGGATATCTGGGGTCGTAGTAGTGCAAGAGTTTGACTATTTTGTCCTTGAGGTGCAAAGTGGACTTCTTTCTCAGGTGAAAGAGTTTTGCGAACTTAGAAAATTTGTCAATGCAGCTCAGAAATTTTTCTCCTTGTATTTCGGATATATCGACGTGAATTATTTCGCAAGGACGCGATGGGATAGGTGTGTTTTGTAACTCCGGTTTATTGGGACGTCTGTCATATTTTCTGATTTTACAAGTTTCGCAGGACGAGACATAGCCCCTGATTATGCTGCTCATTCTTGGAAAGTAGTACCTCTCTAGAATTTGTTTTTTATTCTCATTGGCGTTGCGATGAGCTCTTTTGTGCTCCGCCCATACTACTTCACAGATTCTGTCGGGTTCTCTTAGATCATCTACAATGCACTGAGCTACTCGGATCTTATATTGCATGAAATTTTCCAGGTATACTTTCTGAAGAAGTCCTAATTTACTCTCTGGCATTTTAATTCCGTTAACGTTTGGCCTAAGTTTTTCCTTCAGAACATTAATGAGCTCCTCTTCGCCGACTCTATCTATCTTTAAATAATGTCGCGAGTAACCTGGATGGGGTTCTTCAAATATTTCTAGCCTACCCTCAAATAAAATCTGGTTTCTAAATACGTTTATGGGAACTTCAGCGAAGGGTATAAGGTCGGAGTTGTCCTATTCTGCACTATGTACGGTATCACCGGCCTCGCTTCCAGAATCCGCTGTTGACCCTGTGGTTGCATTTTGACTAGCGGCATCGTATGTGGACGTTGTAAGGGGGTTTGCATGAGTTTTGAGTCGGGACAGTGCGTCAGCCACGACGTTAGATTTGCCAGGTTTCTAAATTATTTCGTAATTATATTCTTCGATCCTGGCCTTCCAGCGTTTTAGCTTGGCGTTGTAGTTCCGGTTACTTAAAGAGAAGATTAGGGGTTGGTGATCTGTAAATATTCGTATTTTTTTTGCTCCATACAGGTAGTTCCGAAGGTTATTCAAAGCCCACACGATAGCAAGCATTTCTTTTTCGTTTGTTGCGTACGCCTCTTCTGTAATGGTTAGGCTTCTTGATATGAATGCTATGGGCTTGTCTTTGCCATCATAGTCCTGTGATAGCACCGCTCCAATAGCGAAATCGGAGGCATCGGTCGTAAGGTTAGAAGATTTGCCGAAGTTAGGGAAAGTCAGGACCTCGGAGGTCGTCAGTATCTCTTTGAGATTCGCGAACGCTTCCTGTGCTTCCTTGTTCAAGTTAATGGGTACCTTTTTCGATTGTGTTGCTCTTACCTGTGCGTGTTCTCCTCGTGTGAGGTTGGTAAGAGGTTTTGCAATTTTTGCGTAATCTCGAATGAATTTACGATAATACGATGTTAGTCCTAGGAAGCTCTTAAGCTCCTTTAAGTTAGACGGAGGCAGCATGTTTTTAATGGAATTTACTTTCTTTGGGTCAGGAAGTATTCCCTCAGAGGTCACAATATAGCCAAGAAATTCTACGCTTGTTTTTAGTAAGTGCGTCTTCTCAAGGTTAACCTTGAGACCCGCGGCTAGGAGCCCCGCAAGGATAGTCTCAATGTCCTTTAGATGAGTGGTTTCATCCTTACTAAAGATTATAATGTCGTCGATGTATACAAAGCAAATACGACCTATAAATTCTTTTAACACGTCGTCTATCATGCGCTGGAAGATAGAGGGTGCATTTTTGAGACCGAAAGGAAGCCGCAAAAATTCGTATTTTCCATTCATGGTGGAAAATGTCGTTTTTTGGTATATCAATTTCTTTCATTGGGATCTGGTGAAATCCCGAAGTTAGGTCAAGTGTCGTAAAATACTTTGCAATACCGAGACTCACAATGGTGCCATCAATGTCAGGTATGGGATAGGTGTCAGGGATGTTTACGGCATTTAGCCGTTTGAAGTCTATCACCATTCTATTCTTTTTTTCCCCATCTGCCTGGGATTTCTTTGGGACAATCCATATGGGTGAGTTGTAGGGACTTTTTGAAGGACGAATTATGCCTTCTACTAGTAAGTCTCGGATTTGCTTTTCCATTTCCTCGCGCATATTAGCGGGGTAGGGGTAGATTTTAGTGTAAATGGGGTTTTCGGTTGTGGTTCTGATTTCTGCCTGGACATTAGTTTGGATTTCCATGCCTCGGTCAACTGGGCCGAATAAATTTTCATATCGATGTAGGATCTCGTAGAGTTTATTTTTTGTAAGGTTCGTGATATCATTGCCGAAAGGAATGTTTAAGGTAATGCTGTTGACCTGCTGCGCCTCCTTCCGCTTAAGGGGCAGCACAATATCTGGTTTTAAAATGAGAGTGTTGAGCTCCCTGTCTAGGACTGCTTTAATTTCCGACAGCGTGTCATCCCCTATTATCCCATCAAATGACCTAAGCCCTGGAAGAACAAAAAATGTGGTGGGAATATCTATGCCTAGGAATTTAAAAAAATTTGTGCATATTTTCCTGTCTACATTTATAGTTCCTCCTGCGGAAGTTACCTTAAACGGTTTTTCTACTGGCGTAGTATTTTGAGCTACGCGTTCGCTTATATAATTTTTGTTCGCCCCTGTATCCACTAGAAATTCTAAAATACCTAAATCCTGCGTTGCGTACTCTAGATAAGGTACGCCGGACACGAGGCTCCCATGGGAAAATTTACTTGGTCCCCCGTGGTTTGTTCTTTGTTGGTTTCGATTTGTTCTTCAGCAACCGGTACTAGATGGAAAAGTTTCTGCTGCTTGCTAGGGTTTCTGTCTGAATATCCTGGGGAACTTGTACCCCTCTTGGCGCTGTCATATCTTGAAAATCGAGTGCCACCTGTCTGGCGGGTTTGAGTTGATGGTTCTGCTTCTGCTCTTACCACCGCCAATGGGGTGCTGTTGCTTCTCCAACTTTGGGCAGACTGATTGCTTATTCGGGTTTGCGCTGATCCTGAGTAGGAAGGTCTAGGCCTTTGTTGATTGTCATTCTGCCACACGCGGTTGCCATTTGGTTTAACTGAATTTCTTTGAGCGGGATAAACCTGGTCGTGGTTGGAATAATTCCTTTTCTTTATGGTATTAATCATTAGGGACAGTTGTTTTTGAACCTGTACATAAAAGTCGGACATCTTCTGACGCCCTTGTGACATTAACGTCAATTGCTTCTCCAACGTTCCTATATCCCTTATATCAGCGTAATGCAGGGAAAGAATTTCCTTTACCCTGCCCCAGTCGGAATCTAGTATATTGTGCGCAAGTAATGCAGAGTCTGCTGCGCCCCTAATCTTCCCCCTAATGTGCCTCAAGATGGCTGCGTAAATCGGCTTATGCCGCACTATTTCGTAATCCTTTATTACCTGTTCTACACTATGGACCCAGGAGCCGTAGTGCTCCCGTGATCCATCGAATACCTGCAACTCTTTTACGCAGTCCGGCAGCTTAGGCACCTCCGCTAGCTCGACCTCCGTCCGAGGACTAACTAGCGGTTCTACAGCCAGTTCTGCCTGCGCACTTCCTCATCTTGGGCTTCTAGCCTTTCCAGATTACTACTGAGCCCTGACAAAGACTCATCGTTATTTTTCGACTCGACACTTTTGAGCCGTTGGTCCATTTTCTTCAGTTGGGAGAGAATGGCATTGATAGCCCCATTCGTCTCCGTTAGTGACTTCTTGATTTCTTCAGAGTCCATGATTTTATTACTGTAAAAATAGAAGAAGAAAAGGGAAATATAATGTGATTAGATTATACTCACAAAAGCCAGTTTCTCATTGCATTAAAACTATTTGCTTTTTTATATTTCTCTTCTTGAAGGGCTTTTGTCCCTTTTTTCTAAAATAGTTCACTTAATTACTGGGCTTTTAATTTCTTTGCCCTTTTTTTGTTTTTCTCAACTTAAACGCTTTTTTGAAAAAAATTTTTTTGAATAGTTCACTTAGTTCTTTGGGGATTTAATTTTTTGTCTATTCTCAACTGAACACTTAAACACTTTTTGTCCACTTTGCACCCGCTGTCTCGGGCGCCACTTACAGTTATCGAAAGGGGAACTGTTAAAAAATTAAAGTTGCAGTGAACTCACTGTTCACCGACCAAAGGAAATACACAAATTTAGTTAAGTTGATACTGAGCTTGATTTATTGTGCACTCGTTGCACTCACTAATACGACTAATCTAAAACATATTCTTTTGTTACCAACTACTTTTAAGTCTAACTTACTTATGCCTACGTTGCAGATCCCACCACCAGCCGACATTTCATAATCGATGAGTTGAGTGTATAGGCCAATACTGCTTATGCTGCACTTCTCACGCCTTATTGGTTGTATTGTGTTACCGATCGCTTGCGCGTGTACTGAGTCAGCGAAAGTGCTATTTGGAGCAATGAAGAATTCATATGCACGGCAACGTGAGTAAAGGGTGCGCCATTGGTTAGTATTGGGATTACAGGTGTGATAACTTATATAGTATATATATATATTTTCGCAATTTTAGCCCCATTTTAACAGCTAGAAGCTTCAAATTTCACCGAACGCTTACATATATTGCATATATTGTTGTCTGAAAAAATCATAAATATCGGTTGTATATATAGTATATATCTCATATAACCGATTGTTCAGATAAGAAACTTTTCGCAATTTCTACCCCATTTTAACAGCTATAAGCTTCAAATCTCACCGATTGCTTAGGTATATAGTATATATTGTTGTGTCAAAAAATCATAGAGATCGGTGATATATATAATATATATATGATGGTATACATAGTATATATATATTTTTATTTTCGATTTCGGCCCCATTTTAACAGCTAGAAGCTTCAAATTTCACCAAATATACACGTAAGCATATAATGATGTCTGAAAAAATCATTGAGATCGGTTGTATACATAGTATATATCTCATACAACCGATTGTTCAGATAAGAAACTTTGCGCAATTTCTGCCCCATTTTAACAGCTATAAGCTTCAAATTTCACCGATTGCTTACGTATATAGTATATATAATATATATATGATGGTATACATAGTATATATATATAGTATATATATATTTTTTTTTTTGCGATTTCGGCCCCATTTTAACAGCTAGAAGCTTCAAATTTCACCAAATGCTTATATTGATGTCTGAAAAAATCATTGATATCGGTGGTATACATAGTATATATCTCATACAACCGATTGTTCAGATAAGAAACTTTGCGCGATTTCGGCCCCATTTTAACAGCTAGAAGCTTCAAATTTCACCAAATGCTTACGTGTATAGCATATATTGTTGTTTGAAGAAATCATAGAGATCGATGGTATATATATTATATACTTCATACAAACTGTCATTTTTGCCCCTTTTTTACGGATAGAAGCTTCAAAATTCATCAAATTTCATCAAATGGTTACGTTTACTTCATATATTTTTGAAATACGTGATTCGTAGTAATAGTTTTTACATGCAGACCACAAAAAACGTGAAGCTTTGCATCCTCACACAAAGTACCTACCTATTTTTATACTCAGTTGAGCAGAGCTCACAGAGTATATTAAGTATGATTGGATAACGGTTGGTTGTACATATTTAAAGGAATCGAGATAGATATAGACTTCCATATATCAAAATAATCAGGATCGAAAAAAATTTGATTGAGCCATGTCCGTCCGTCCGTCCGTTAACACGATAACTTGAGTAAATTTTGAGGTATCTTGATGAAATGGCGGCCACCGTGGTGTGATGGTAGCGTGCTCCGCCTATCACACCATATGCCCTGGGTTCGCACCCCGGGCAAAGCAACATCAAAATTTTAGAAATAAGGTTTTTCAATTAGAAGAAAATTTTTCTAAGCGGGGTCGCCCCTCGGCAGTGTTTGGCAAGCGCTACGGGTGTATTTCTGCCATGAAAAGCTCTCAGTGAAAACTCATCTGCCTTGCAGATGCCGTTCGGAGTCGGCATAAAACATGTAGGTCCCGTCCGGCCAATTTGTAGGGAAAATCAAGAGGAGCACGACGCAAATTGGAAGAGAAGCTCGGCCTTAGATCTCTTCGGAGGTTATCGCGCCTTACATTTATTTTTTTTTTTTGATGAAATTTGGTATGTAGATTCCTGGGCACTCATCTCAGATCGCTATTTAAAATGAACGATATCGGACTATAACCACGCCCGCTTTTTCGATATCGAAAATTTCGAAAAACCGAAAAAATGCGATAATTCATTGCCAAAGGCGGTTAAAGCGATGAAACTTGGCAGATGGGTTGACATTATGACACAGAATAGAAAACTAGTAAGATTTTGGACAATGGGCGTGGCACCGTCCACTTTTACAAGAAGGTAATTTAAAAGTTTTGCAAGCCGTAATTTGGCAGTCGTTGAAGATATCATGACGAAATTTGGCAGGAACGCTACTACTATTACTATATATGTGCTAAATAAAAATTAGCGAAATTGGATGAAGAACACGCCCACTTTTTAAAAAAAATTTTTTTTAAATTCAAATTTTAACAAAAAATTTAATATCTTTACTGTATATAAGTAATTAAGTCAAAATTCAACTCCTGTAATGATATGATGCAACAAAATACAAAAATAAAAGAAAATTTCAAAATGGGCGTGGCTCCGCCCAGTTTCATTTAGTTTGTCTAGAATACTTTTAATGCCATAAGTCCAACAAAAATTTACCAATCCTTCTCAGGGACATAGATTCTATGACGGTAACTGTTCTCTGTGAAAATGGGCGAAATCGGTGGAAGCCACGCCCAGTTTTTATACACAGTCCACCGTCTGTCCTTCCGCTCGGCCGTTAACACAATAACTTGAGCAAACAACGATATATCTTTACTAAACTTAGCCCACCTACTTATCTGAACTCACTTTATCTTGGTATAAAAAATGGCCGAAATCCGACCATAACCACGCCCACTTTATCGATATCGAAAATTACGAAAAATGAAAAAAATGCCATAATTCTATACCAAATACGAAAAAAGGGATGAAACATGGTAACTGGATTGGTTTATTGACGCAAAATATAACTTTGGAAAAAACTTTGTAAAATGGGTGTGACACCTACCATATTAATAGAAGAAAATGAAAAAGTTCTACAAGGCGAAATCAACAGCCCTTGGAATCTTGGCAGGAATACTGTTAGTGGTATTGCATATATAAATAAATTAGCAGTACCCGACAGATGATTTTCTGGATCACCTGGTCCACATTTTGGTCGATATCGCGAGAACACCTTCACATATACATCTAAGGGCCACTCGCTTTTAAAACCCTCATTAATACCTTTAATTTGATATCCATATCGTACAAACACATTCTAGAGTCACCCCTGGCCCACCCTAATGGCGATATCTCGAAAAGGCGTCCACCTATAGACCTAATGCCCACTCCCTCTTAAAATGCTCAGTAACACCTTTCCCATATCGTACAAACATTCTAGAGTCACCTCTGGCCCACCCTAATGGCGATATCTCGAAAAGGCGTCCACCTATAGACCTAATGTCCACTCCCCCTTAAAATGCTCAGTAACACCTTTCGTTTGATACCCATATCGTACAAACATTCTAGAGTCACCCCTGGCCCACCCTATTGGCGATGTCTCGAAAAGGCCTCCACCTATAGACCTAATGCCCACTCCCTCTTAAAATGCTCAGTAACACCTTTCGTTTGATACCCATATCGTACAAACATTATAGAGTCACCCCTGGCCCACACTAATGGCGATATCTCGAAAAGACGTCCACCAATAGACCTAATGCCCACTCCCTCTTAAAATGCTCAGTAACACCTTTCGTTTGATACCCATATCGTACAAACATTCTAGAGTCACCCTTGGTCCACCTTTATGGCGATATCTCGAAAAGGCGTCCACCTATAGAACTAAGGATTACTCCCTTTTAAAATACTCATTACCACCTTTCATTTAATACCCATATCGTACAAACACATTCTAGAGTCACCCTTGCCCACCCTAATGGCGATATCTCTAAAAGGCGTCCACCTATAAACCTAATACCTACTCCCTCTTAAAATGCTCAGTAACACCTTTCGTTTGATACCCATATCGTACAAACATTCTAGAGTCACCCTTGGTCCACCTTTATGGCGATATCTCGAAAAGGCGTCCACATATAGAACTAAGGATTACTCCCTTTTAAAATACTCATTACCACCTTTCATTTGATACCCATATCGTACAAACACATTCTAGAGTCACCCCTGGCCCACCCTAATGGCGATATCTCGAAAAGGCGTCCACCTATAGACCTAATGCCCACTCACTCTTAAAATGCTCAGTAACACCTTTCGTTTGATACCCATATCGTACAAACATTATAGAGTCACCCCTGGCCCACACTAATGGCGATATCTCGAAAAGACATCCACCAATAGACCTAATGCCCACTCCCTCTTAAAATGCTCAGTAACACCTTTCGTTTGATACCCATATCGTACAAACACATTCTAGAGTCACCCCTGGCCCACCTTTATGGCGATATCTCGAAAAGGCGTCCACCTATAGAACTAAGGATTACTCCCTTTTAAAATACTCATTACCATCTTTCATTTGATACCCATATCATACAAACACATTCTAGAGTCACCCCTGGCCCATCCTAATGGCGACATTTCGAAAAGGCGTCCACCTATAGACCTATGGCCCACTCCCTCTGAAAATGCTCAGCAACACTTTTCGTTTGATACCCATATCGTACAAACAAATTCTAGAGTCAGCCCTGGTCCACCTTTATGGCGATATCCCTAAATGGCGTCCATCCATAGAACTATGGCCTACTCTCTCTTAAAATACTCTTTAATACCTTCCATTTGATACACATGTCATACAACCACATTCCAGGGTTCCCTAGGTTCATTTTCCTACATGGTGATTTTCCTTATTTTGTCTCCATAATGTTCGGTTGCACCCGAACTTAGCCTTCCCTACTTGTTTATTTTATATTTATCTTAAAAATCGTTTAGATATGTTGAAATTTTTTATTTCATATTTATCTTAAAAATCGTTTAGATATGTTCAAATTTCACCAAATGTTTACGTGTATAGCATATATTGTTGTCTGAAGAAATCATAGAGACCGGTGGTATATATAATCTCATACAACCGATTGTTCAAACAAGAAACTTTGCGCAATTTCTTCCCCATTTTAATAGCTAGAAACTTCAAATTTCACCAAATGCTTACATGTATAGTATATATTGTTGTCTGAAAAAATCATTGAGATCGGTGGTACATATATTATATACCCCATATAAAATGTATTTGTTTGCCCCTTTTTTACGGCTAGAAGCTTCAAAATTCATAACATTTCATCAAATAGTTACGCTTACGTCATATATTGTTGAAATACGTGATTCGTAGTCATAGTTTTTACACGCAGACCACAAAAAACCTGCAAATTTGCATCCTCACACAAAGTACCTACCTATTTGTATACCTTTCATGAAAATGAAATGGTATATTAATTTCGTCACGAAACCCAAAATTGTAAGTCCTTGAAGGAAAATAGAGAGACCCACCATTAAGTATACCGAAATAATCAAGTTGAAGAGCTGAGTTGATTTAGCCATGTCCGTCTGTCCGTCTGTCTGTTTGTATGCAAGCTAGTCCCTCAATTCTTGAGATATCTTGATAAAATTTGGTGAGCGGGTGTATTTGGGTGTCCGATTAGACATTTGTCGGAACCGGCCGGATCGGACCACAATAGCATATATCCTCCATACAACCGATTTTTCAGAAAAAGAGGATTTTTGTAATATCTTAATCAATTTAACAGATTGAAGCTTCAAAATTCACCATATACTTTCGTATATTGCACACATTGTTGCCTGAAAAAATTGAGAAGATCGGTCGTATATATAGTATATTTCCCCACAACCGATTGTTCAGATAAGAAACTTTTCGTAATTACTGCCTTATTTAAAGAGCTAGAGGCTTCATATTTCAACGAATGCTTACGTATGTATATAGCATATATTGTTGTCTGAAAAAATCATACAGATCGGTGGTATATATAGTATATATATGGTGGTATATATAATATATATATATAGTATATATATATATATACATTTTCGCAATTTTAGCCCCATTTTAACAGCTAGAAGCTTCAAATTTCACCGAATGCTTACGTATATGGCATATATTGTTGTCTGAAAAAATCATAGAGATCGGTTGTATATATAGTATATATCTCATTCAACCGATTGTTCAGATAAGAAACTTTTCGCAATTTCTACCCCATTTTAACAGCTATAAGCTTCGAATTTCACCGATTCCTTACGTATATAGTATATATTGCTGTGTCAAAAAATCATAGAGATCGGTGATATATATAATATATATATGATGGTATATATAGTATATATATAGTATATATATTTTTATACCTTTCATGAAAATGAAATGGTATATTAATTTCGTCACGAAACCCAAAATTGTAAGTCCTTAAAGGAAAATAGATAGACCCAACATTAAGTATACCGAAATAATCAGGTTGAAGAGCTGAGTTGATTTAGCCATGTCCGTCTGTCTGTTTGTATGCAAACTAGTCCCTCAATTTTTGAGATATCTTGATAAAATTTGGTGAGCGGGTGTATTTGGGTGTCCGATTAGACATTTGTCGGAACCGGCCGGATCGGACCACAATAGCATATATCCTCCATACAACCGATTTTTCAGAAAATGAGGATTTTTGTCATATCTTACTCAATTTAACAGATTGAAGCTTCAAACTTCACCATATAATTTCGTATATTGCAGATATTGTTGCCTGAAAAAATTGATGAGATCGGTCGTATATATAGTATATATCCCCCACAACCGATTGTTCAGATAAGAAACTTTTCGTAATTACTGCCCTATTTTAAGAGCTAGAGGCTTCAAATTTCAACGAATGCTTACGTATATAGCATATATTGTTGTCTGAAAAAATCATAAAGATCGGTGGTATATATAGTATATATATGGTGGTATATATAGTATATATATATAGTATATATATATATATTCGCAATTTTAGTCCCATTTTAACAGCTAGAAGCTTCAAATTTCACCGAATGCTTACGTATATGGCATATATTGTTGTCTGAAAAAATCATTGAGATCGGTTGTATATATAGTATATATCTCATTCAACCGATTGTTCAGATAAGAAACTTTTCGCAATTTCTACCCCATTTTAACAGCTATAAGCTTCGAATTTCACCGATTGCTTACGTATATAGTATATATTGCTGTGTCAAAAAATCATAGAGATCGGTGATATATATAATATATATATGATGGTATATATAGTATATATATAGTATATATATATTTTTATACCTTTCATGAAAATGAAATGGTATATTAATTTCGTCACGAAACCCAAAATTGTAAGTCCTTAAAGGAAAATAGATAGACCCAACATTAAGTATACCGAAATAATCAGGTTGAAGAGCTGAGTTGATTTAGCCATGTCCGTCTGTCCGTCTGTCTGTTTGTATGCAAACTAGTCCCTCAATTTTTGAGATATCTTGATAAAATTTGGTGAGCGGGTGTATTTGGGTGTCCGATTAGACATTTGTCGGAACCGGCCGGATCGGACCACTATAGCATATATCCTCCATACAACCGATTTTTCAGAAAAAGAGGATTTTTGTCATATCTTACTCAATTTAACAGATTGAAGCTTCAAACTTCACCATATAATTTCGTATATTACACATATTGTTGCCTAAAAAATTGATGAGATCGGTCGTATATATAGTATATATCCCCCACAACCGATTGTTCAGATAAGAAACTTTTCGTAATTACTGCCCTATTTTAAGAGCTAGAGGCTTCAAATTTCAGCGAATACTTACGTATATAGCATATATTGTTGTGTGAAAAAATCATAAAGATCGGTGGTATATATAGTATATATATATAGTATATATATATATATATATATATTTTCGCAATTTTAGCCCCATTTTAACAGCTAGAAGCTTCAAATTTCACCGAATGCTTACGTATATGGCATATATTGTTGTCTGAAAAAATCATAGAGATCGGTTGTATATATAGTATATATCTCATTCAACCGATTGTTCAGATAAGAAACTTTTCGCAATTTCTACCCCATTTTAACAGCTATAAGCTTCAAATTTCACCGATTGCTTGCGTATATAGTATATATTGCTGTGTCAAAAAATCATAGAGATCGGTGATATATATAATATATATATGATGGTATATATAGTATATATATAGTATATATATTTTTTTTTTGCGATTTCTGCCCCATTTTAACAGCTAGAAGCTTCAAATTTCACCAAATGCTTACGTGTATAGCTTATATTGATGTCTGAAAAAATCATTGAGATCGGTGGTATACATAGTATATATCTCATACAACCGATTGTTCAGATAAGAAACTTTGCGCAATTTCTGCCCCGTTTTAACTGCTAGAAGCTTCAAATTTCACCAAATGGTTACGTGTATAGCATATATTGATGTCTGAAAAAATCATTGAGATCGGTGGTATATATAGTATATATCTCATTCAACCGATTGTTCAGATAAGAAACTTTTCGCAATTTCTACCCCATTTTAACAGCTATAAGCTTCGAATTTCACCGATTGCTTACGTATATAGTATATATTGCTGTGTCAAAAAATCATAGAGATCGGTGATATATATAATATATATATGATGGTATATATAGTATATATATATTTTTATAACTTTCATGAAAATGAAATGGTATATTAATTTCGCCACGAAACCCAAAATTGTAAGTCCTTAAAGGAAAATAGATAGACCCAACATTAAGTATACCGAAATAATCAGGTTGAAGAGCTGAGTTGATTTAGCCATGTCCGTCTGTCCGTCTGTCTGTTTGTATGCAAACTAGTCCCTCAATTTTTGAGATATCTTGATAAAATTTGGTGAGCGGGTGTATTTGGGTGTCCGATTAGACATTTGTCGGAACGGGCCGGATCGGACCACTATAGCAAATATCCTCCATGCAACCGATTTTTCAGAAAAAGAGGATTTTTGTCATATCTTACTCAATTTAACAGATTGAAGCTTCAAACTTCACCATATAATTTCGTATATTGCACATATTGTTGCCTGAAAAAATTGATGAGATCGGTCGTATATATAGTATATACCCCCACAACCGATTGTTCAGATAAGACACTTTTCGTAATTACTGCCCTATTTTAAGAGCTAGAGGCTTCAAATTTCAACGAATGCTTACGTATATAGCATATATTGTTGTCTGAAAAAATCATAAAGATCGGTCGTATATATAGTATATATATGGTGGTATATATAGTATATATATATATATTTACTCAATTTTAGCCCCATTTTAACAGCTAGAAGCTTCAAATTTCACCGAATGCTTACGTATATGGCATATATTGTTGTCTGAAAAAATCATAGAGATCGGTTGTATATATAGTATATATCTCATTCAACCGATTGTTCAGATAAGAAACTTTTCGCAATTTCTACCCCATTTTAACAGCTATAAGCTTCAAATTTCACCGATTGCTTACGTATATAGTATATATTGCTGTGTCAAAAAATCATAGAGATCGGTGATATATATAATATATATGATGGTATATATAGTATATATAGTATATATATATTTTTTTTTGCGATTTCTGCCCCATTTTAACAGCTAGAAGCTTCAAATTTCACCAAATGCTTACGTGTATAGCATATATTGATGTCTGAAAAAATCATTGAGATCGGTGGTATACATAGTATATATCTCATACAACCGATTGTTCAAATAAGAAACCTTGCGCAATTTCTGCCCCGTTTTAACAGCTAGAAGCTTCAAGTTTCACCAAATGCTTACGCATATAGCATATATTTTTGTCTGAAAAAATCATAGAGATCGATGGTATATATATTATATACTTCATATAAACTGTCATTTTTGGCCCTTTTTTACGGCTAGAAGCTTAAAAATTCATCAAATTTCATCAAATAGTTACGTTTACGTCATATATTTTTGAAATACGTGATTCGTAGTCATAGTTTTTACATGCAGACCACAAAAAACGTGAAGCTTTGCATCCTCACACAAAGTACCTACCTATTTTTATACATTTCATGAAAATGAAATGGTATATTAATTTCGTCACGAAACCGAAAATTGTAAGTCCTTAAAGGAAAATAGATAGACCCACCATTAAGTATACCGAAATAATCACTAAGCTCCTCAGTTGATTTAGCCATGTCCGTCTGTCCGTCCGTCCGTCTGTCTGTTTGTATGCAAACTAGTCCCTCAATTTTTAAGATATCTTGATAAAATTTGGTGAGCGGCTGTATTTGGGTGTCCGATTAGACATTTGTCGGAACCGGCCGGATCGGACCACTATAGCATATATCCTCCATACAACAGATTTTTCAGAAAAAGAGGATTTTTGTCATATCTTACTCAATTTAACAGATTGAAGCTTCAAACTTCACCATATAATTTCGTATATTGCACATATTGTTGCCTGAAAAAATTGATGAGATCAGTCGTATATATAGTATATATCCCCCACAACCGATTGTTCAGATAAGAAACTTTTCGTAATTACTGCCCTATTTTAAGAGCTAGATGCTTCAAATTTCAACGAATGCTTACGTATATAGCATATATTGTTGTCTGAAAAAATCATAAAGATCAGTGGTATATATAGTATATATATGGTGGTATATATAGTATATATATATATAGTATATATATATATATATTTTCGAAATTTTAGCCCCATTTTAACAGCTAGAAGCTTCAAATTTCACCGAATGCTTACGTATATGGCATATATTGTTGTCTGAAAAAATCATAGAGATCGGTTGTATATATAGTATATATCTCATTCAACCGATTGTTCAGATAAGAAACTTTTCGCAATTTCTACCCCATTTTAACAGCTATAAGCTTCAAATTTCACCCATTGCTTACGTATATAGTATATATTGCTGTGTCAAAAAATCATAGAGATCGGTGATATATACAATATATATATGATGGTATATATAGTATATATATAGTATATATATGTTTTTATACCTTTCATGAAAATGAAATGGTATATTAATTTCGTCACGTAACCCAAAATTGTAAGTCCTTAAAGGAAAATAGATAGACCCAACATTAAGTATACCGAAATAATCAGGTTGAAGAGCTGAGTTGATTTAGCCATGTCCGTCTGTCCGTCTGTCTGTTTGTATGCAAACTAGTCCCTCAATTTTTGAGATATCTTGATAAAACTTGGTGAGCGGGTGTATTTGGGTGTCCGATTAGACATTTGTCGGAACCGGCCGGATCGGACCACTATAGCAAATATCCTCCATACAACCGATTTTTAAGAAAAAGAGGATTTTTGTCATATCTTACTCAATTTAACAGATTGAAGCTTCAAACTTCACCATATAATTTCGTATATTGCACATATTGTTGCCTGAAAAAAATGATGAGATCGGTCGTATATATAGTATATATCCCCCACAACCGATTTTTCAGATAAGAAACTTTTCGTAATTACTGCCCTATTTTAAGAGCTAGAGGCTTCAAATTTAAACGAATGCTTACGTATATAGCATATATTGTTGTCTGAAAAAATCATAAAGAGCGGTGGTATATATAGTATATATATGGTGGTATATATAGTATATATATAGTATATATATATATATTTTCGCAATTTTAGCCCCATTTTAACAGCTAGAAGCTTCAAATTTCACCGAATGCTTACGTATATGGCATATATTGTTGTCTGAAAAAATCATAGAGATCGGTTGTATATATAGTATATATCTCATTCAACCGATTGTTCAGATAAGAAACTTTTCGCAATTTCTACCCCATTTTAACAGCTATAAGCTTCAAATTTCACCGATTGCTTGCGTATATAGTATATATTGCTGTGTCAAAAAATCATAGAGATCGGTGATATATATAATATATATATGATGGTATATATAGTATATATATAGTATATATATATTTTTTTTGCGATTTCTGCCCCATTTTAACAGCTAGAAGCTTCAAATTTCACCAAATGCTTACGTGTATAGCTTATATTGATGTCTGAAAAAATCATTGAGATCGGTGGTATACATAGTATATATCTCATAAAACCGATTGTTCAGATAAGAAACTTTGCGCAATTTCTGCCCCGTTTTAACTGCTAGAAGCTTCAAATTTTACCAAATGCTTACGCATATAGCATATATTGTTGTCTGAAAAAATCATAGAGATCGGTGGTATATATATTATATACTTCATATAAACTGTCATTTTTGGCCCTTTTTACGGCTAGAAGCTTCAAAATTCATCAAATTTCATCAAATATTTACGTTTAGGTCATATATTTTTGAAATACGTGATTCGTAGTCTTAGTTTTTACATGCAGACCACAAAAAACGTGAAGCTTTGCATCCTCACACAAAGTACCTACCTATTTTTATACCTTTCATGAAAATGAAATGGTATATTAATTTCGTCACGAAACCCAAAATTGTAAGTCCTTAAAGGAAAATAGATAGACCCAACATTAAGTATACCGAAATAATCAGGTTGAAGAGCTGAGTTGATTTAGCCATGTCCGTCTGTCCGTCTGTCTGTTTGTATGCAAACTAGTCCCTCAATTTTTGAGATATCTTGATAAAATTTGGTGAGCGGGTGTATTTGGGTGTCCGATTAGACATTTGTCGGAACGGGCCGGATCGGACCACTATAGCAAATATCCTCCATGCAACCGATTTTTCAGAAAAAGAGGATTTTTGTCATATCTTACTCAATTTAACAGATTGAAGCTTCAAACTTCACCATATAATTTCGTATATTGCACATATTGTTGCCTGAAAAAATTGATGAGATCGGTCGTATATATAGTATATATCCCCCACAACCGATTGTTCAGATAAGACACTTTTCGTAATTACTGCCCTATTTTAAGAGCTAGAGGCTTCAAATTTCAACGAATGCTTACGTATATAGCATATATTGTTGTCTGAAAAAATCATAAAGATCGGTCGTATATATAGTATATATATGGTGGTATATATAGTATATATATATATATTTACTCAATTTTAGCCCCATTTTAACAGCTAGAAGCTTCAAATTTCACCGAATGCTTACGTATATGGCATATATTGTTGTCTGAAAAAATCATAGAGATCGGTTGTATATATAGTATATATCTCATTCAACCGATTGTTCAGATAAGAAACTTTTCGCAATTTCTACCCCATTTTAACAGCTATAAGCTTCAAATTTCACCGATTGCTTACGTATATAGTATATATTGCTGTGTCAAAAAATCATAGAGATCGGTGATATATATAATATATATGATGGTATATATAGTATATATAGTATATATATATTTTTTTTTGCGATTTCTGCCCCATTTTAACAGCTAGAAGCTTCAAATTTCACCAAATGCTTACGTGTATAGCATATATTGATGTCTGAAAAAATCATTGAGATCGGTGGTATACATAGTATATATCTCATACAACCGATTGTTCAAATAAGAAACTTTGCGCAATTTCTGCCCCGTTTTAACAGCTAGAAGCTTCAAATTTCACCAAATGCTTACGCATATAGCATATATTGTTGTCTGAAAAAATCATAGAGATCGATGGTATATATATTATATACTTCATATAAACTGTCATTTTTGGCCCTTTTTTACGGCTAGAAGCTTAAAAATTCATCAAATTTCATCAAATAGTTACGTTTACGTCATATATTTTTGAAATACGTGATTCGTAGTCATAGTTTTTACATGCAGACCACAAAAAACGTGAAGCTTTGCATCCTCACACAAAGTACCTACCTATTTTTATACATTTCATGAAAATGAAATGGTATATTAATTTCGTCACGAAACCGAAAATTGTAAGTCCTTAAAGGAAAATAGATAGACCCACCATTAAGTATACCGAAATAATCACTAAGCTCCTCAGTTGATTTAGCCATGTCCGTCTGTCCGTCCGTCCGTCTGTCTGTTTGTATGCAAACTAGTCCCTCAATTTTTGAGATATCTTGATAAAATTTGGTGAGCGGCTGTATTTGGGTGTCCGATTAGACATTTGTCGGAACCGGCCGGATCGGACCACTATAGCATATATCCTCCATACAACCGATTTTTCAGAAAAAGAGGATTTTTGTCATATCTTACTCAATTTAACAGATTGAAGCTTCAAACTTCACCATATAATTTCGTATATTGCACATATTGTTGCCTGAAAAAAATGATGAGATCGGTCGTATATATAGTATATATCCCCCACAACCGATTGTTCAGATAAGAAACTTTTCGTAATTACTGCCCTATTTTAAGAGCTAGAGGCTTCAAATTTAAACGAATGCTTACGTATATAGCATATATTGTTGTCTGAAAAAATCATAAAGAGCGGTGGTATATATACTATATATATGGTGGTATATATAGTATATATATAGTATATATATATATATTTTCGCAATTTTAGCCCCATTTTAACAGCTAGAAGCTTCAAATTTCACCGAATGCTTACGTATATGGCATATATTGTTGTCTGAAAAAATCATAGAGATCGGTTGTATATATAGTATATATCTCATTCAACCGATTGTTCAGATAAGAAACTTTTCGCAATTTCTACCCCATTTTAACAGCTATAAGCTTCAAATTTCACCGATTGCTTACGTATATAGTATATATTGCTGTGTCGAAAAATCATAGAGATCGGTGATATATATAATATATATATGATGGTATATATAGTATATATATAGTATATATGTATATATTTTTATACCTTTCATGAAAATGAAATGGTATATTAATTTCGTCACGAAACCCAAAATTGTAAGTCCTTAAAGGAAAATAGATAGACCCAACATTAAGTATACCGAAATAATCAGGTTGAAGAGCTGAGTTGATTTAGCCATGTCCGTCTGTCCGTCTGTCCTTCTGTCTGTTTGTATGCAAACTTGTCCCTCAATTTTTGACATATCTTGATAAAATTTGGTGAGCGGGTGTATTTGGGTGTCCGACTAGACTTTTGTCGGAACCGGCCGGATCGGACCACTATAGCATATATCCTACATACAACCGATTTTTCAGAAAAAGAGGATTTTTGTCATATCTTACTCAATTTAACAGATTGAAGCTTCAAACTTCACCATATAATTTCGTATATTGCACATATTGTTGCCTGAAAAAATTGATGAGATCGGTCGTATATATAGTATATATCCCCCACAACCGATTGTTCAGATAAGAAACTTTTCGTAATTACTGCCCTATTTTAAGAGCTAGAGGCTTCAAATTTCAACGAATGCTTACGTATATAGCATATATTGTTGTCTGAAAAAATCATAAAGAGCGGTGGTATATATAGTATATATATGGTGGTATATATAGTATATATATAGTATATATATATATTTTCGCAATTTTAGCCCCATTTTAACAGCTAGAAGCTTCAAATTTCACCGAATGCTTACGTATATGGCATATATTGTTGTTTGAAAAAATCATAGATATCGGTTGTATATATAGTATATATCTCATTCAACCGATTGTTCAGATAAGAAACTTTTCGTAATTTCGACCCCATTTTAACAGCTATAAGCTTCAAATTTCACCGATTGCTTACGTATATAGTATATATTGCTGTGTCAAAAAATCATAGAGGTCGGTGATATATATAATATATATATGATGGTATATATAGTATATATATATTTTTTTTTGCGATTTCTGCCCCATTTTAACAGCTAGAAGCTTCAAATTTCACCAAATGCTTACGTGTATAGCTTATATTGATGTCTGAAAAAATCATTGAGATCGGTGGTATAAATAGTTTATATCTCATAAAACCGATTGTTCTGATAAGAAACTTTGCGCAATTTCTGCCCCGTTTTAACAGCTAGAAACTTCAAATTTCAACAAATGCTTACGCATATAGCATATATTGTTGTCATATCATAGAGATCGGTGGTGTATATATTATATACTTCATATAAACTGTCATTTTTGGCCCTTTTTTACGGCTAGAAGCTTCAAAATTCAACAAATTTCATCAAATAGTTACGTTTAGGTCATATATTTTTGAAATACGTGATTCGTAGTCATAGTTTTTACATGCAGTCCACAAAAAACGTGAAGCTTTGCATCCTCACACAAAGTACCTACCTATTTTTATACCTTTCATGAAAATGAAATGGTATATTAATTTCGTCACGAAACCCAAAATTGTAAGTCCTTAAAGGAAAATAGATAGACCCAACATTAAGTATACCGAAATAATCAGGCTGAAGAGCTGAGTTGATTTAGCCATGTCCGTCTGTCTGTTTGTATGCAAACTAGTCCCTCAATTTTTGAGATATCTTGATAAAATTTGGTGAACAGGTGTATTTGGGTGTCCGATTAGACATTTGTTGGAACCGGATCGGACCACTATAGCATATATCCTCCATACAACCGATTTTTCAGAAAAAGAGGATTTTTGTCATATCTTACTCAATTTAACAGATTGAAGCTTAAAACTTCACCATATAATTTCGTATATTGCACATATTGTTGCCTGGAAAAATTGATGAGATCGGTCGTATATATAGTATATATCCCCCACAACCGATTGTTCAGATAAGAAACTTTTCGTAATTACTGCCCTATTTTAAGAGCTAGAGGCTTCAAATTTCAGCGAATGCTTACGTATATAGCATATATTGTTGTCTGAAAAAATCATAAAGATCGGTGGTATATATAGTATATATATGGTGGTATATATAGTATATATATAGTATATATATATATATATATATTTTTTCGCAATTTTAACCCCATTTTAACAGCTAGAAGCTTCATATTTCACCGAATGCTTACGTATATGGCATATATTGTTGTCTGAAAAAATCATAGAAATCGGTTGTATATATAGTATATATCTCATTCAACCGATTGTTCAGATAAGAAACTTTTCGCAATTTCTACCCCATTTTAACAGCTTTAAGCTTCAAATTTCACCGATTGCTTACGTATATAGTATATATTGCTGTGTCAAAAAATCATAGAGCTCGGTGATATATATAATATATATATGATGGTATATATAGTATATATAGTATATATAATTTTTTTTGCGATTTCTGCCCCACTTTAACAGCTAGAAGCTTCAAATTTCACCAAATGCTTACGTGTATAGCATATATTGATGTCTGAAAAAATCATTGAGAGCGGTGGTATACATAGTATATATCTCATACAACCGATTGTTCAGATAAGAAACTTTGCGCAATTTCTGCCCCGTTTTAACAGCTAGAAGCTTCAAATTTCACCAAATGCTTACGCATATAGCATATATTGTTGTCTGAAAAAATCATAGAGATCGGTGGTATATATATTATATAATTCATATAAACTGTCATTTTTGGCCCTTTTTTACGGCTAGAAGCTTCAAAGTTCATCAAATTTTATCAAATAGTTACGTTTAGGTCATATATTTTTGAAATACGTGATTCGTAGTCATAGTTTTTACATGCAGACCACAAAAAACGTGAAGCTTTGCATCCTCACACAAAGTACCAACCTATTTTTATACCTTTCATGAAAATGAAATGGTATATTAATTTCGTCACGAAACCGAAAATTGTAAGTCCTTAAAGGAAAATAGATACACCCACCATTAAGTATACCGAAATAATCAGGTTGAAGAGTTGAGTTGATTTAGCCATGTCCGTCTGTCCGTCTGTCTGTTTGTATGCAAACTAGTCCCTCAATTTTTGAGATATCTTGATAAAATTTGGTGAGCGGGTGTATTTGGGTGTCCGATTAGACATTTGTCGGAACCGGCCGGAACGGACCACTATAGCATATATCCTCCATACAACCGATTTTTCAGAAAAAGAGGATTTTTGTCATATCTTACTCAATTTACAAGATTGAAATTTCAAACTTCACCATATAATTTCGTATATTGCACATATTGTTGCCTGAAAAAATTGATGAGATCGGTCTTATAAATAGTATATATCCCCCACAACAGATTGTTCAGATAAGAAACTTTTCGTAATTACTGCCCTATTTTAAGAGCTAGAGGCTTCAAATTTCAACGAATGCTTACGTATATAGCGTATATTGTTGTCTGAAAAAATCATAAAGATCGGTGGTATATATAGTATATATATGGTGGTATATATAGTATATATATATAGTATATATATATATATATTTTCGCAATTTTAGCCCCATTTTAACAGCTAGAAGCTTCAAATTTCACCGAATGCTTACGTATATGGCATATATTGTTGTCTGAAAAAATCATAGAGATCGGTTGTATATATAGTATATATCTCATTCAACCGATTGTTCAGATAAGAAACTTTTCGCAATTTCTACCCCATTTTAACAGCTATAAGCTTCAAATTTCACCGATTGCTTGCGTATATAGTATATATTGCTGTGTCAAAAAATCATAGAGATCGGTGATATATATAATATATATATGATGGTATATATAGTATATATATATTTTTTTTGCGATTTCTGCCCCATTTTAACAGCTAGAAGCTTCAAATTTCACCAAATGCTTACGTGTATAGCTTATATTGATGTCTGAAAAATCATTGAGATCGGTGGTATACATAGTATATATCTCATACAACCGATTGTTCAGATAAGAAACTTTGCGCAATTTCTGCCCCGTTTTAACTGCTAGAAGCTTCAAATTTCACCAAATGCTTACGCATATAGCATATATTGTTGTCTGAAAAAATCATAGAGATCGGTGGTATATATATTATATACTTCATATAAACTGTCATTTTTGGCCCTTTTTACGGCTAGAAGCTTCAAAATTCATCAAATTTCATCAAATATTTACGTTTAGGTCATATATTTTTGAAATACGTGATTCGTAGTCATAGTTTTTACATGCAGACCACAAAAAACGTGAAGCTTTGCATCCTCACAAAAAGTACCTACCTATTTTTATACATTTCATGAAAATGAAATGGTATATTAATTTCGTCACGAAACCGAAAATTGTAAGTCCTTAAAGGAAAATAGATAGACCCACCATTAAGTATACCGAAATAATCACTAAGCTCCTCAGTTGATTTAGCCATGTCCGTCTGTCCGTCCGTCCGTCTGTCTGTTTGTATGCAAACTAGTCCCTCAATTTTTGAGATATCTTGATAAAATTTGGTGAGCGGCTGTATTTGGGTGTCCGATTAGACATTTGTCGGAACCGGCCGGATCGGACCACTATAGCAAATATCCTCCATGCAACCGATTTTTCAGAAAAAGAGGATTTTTGTCATATCTTACTCAATTTAACAGATTGAAGCTTCAAACTTCACCATATAATTTCGTATATTGCACATATTGTTGCCTGAAAAAATTGATGAGATCGGTCGTATATATAGTATATATCCCCCACAACCGATTGTTCAGATAAGACACTTTTCGTAATTACTGCCCTATTTTAAGAGCTAGAGGCTTCAACTTTCAACGAATGCTTACGTATATAGCATATATTGTTGTCTGAAAAAATCATAAAGATCGGTCGTATATATAGTATATATATGGTGGTATATATAGTATATATATATATATTTACTCAATTTTAGCCCCATTTTAACAGCTAGAAGCTTCAAATTTCACCGAATGCTTACGTATATGGCATATATTGTTGTCTGAAAAAATCATAGAGATCGGTTGTATAAATAGTATATATCTCATTCAACCGATTGTTCAGATAAGAAACTTTTCGCAATTTCTACCCCATTTTAACAGCTATAAGCTTCAAATTTCACCGATTGCTTACGTATATAGTATATATTGCTGTGTCAAAAAATCATAGAGATCGGTGATATATATAATATATATGATGGTATATATAGTATATATAGTATATATATATTTTTTTTTGCGATTTCTGCCCCATTTTATCAGCTAGAAGCTTCAAATTTCACCAAATGCTTACGTGTATAGCATATATTGATGTCTGAAAAAATCATTGAGATCGGTGGTATACATAGTATATATCTCATACAACCGATTGTTCAGATAAGAAACTTTGCGTAATTTCTGCCCCGTTTTAACAGCTAGAAGCTTCAAATTTCACCAAATGATTACGCATATAGCATATATTGTTGTCTGAAAAAATCATAGAGATCGATGGTATATATATTATATACTTCATATAAACTGTCATTTTTGGCCCTTTTTTACGGCTAGAAGCTTAAAAATTCATCAAATTTCATCAAATAGTTACGTTTACGTCATATATTTTTGAAATACGTGATTCGTAGTCATAGTTTTTACATGCAGACCACAAAAAACGTGAAGCTTTGCATCCTCACACAAAGTACCTACCTATTTTTATACATTTCATGAAAATGAAATGGTATATTAATTTCGTCACGAAACCGAAAATTGTAAGTCCTTAAAGGAAAATAGATAGACCCACCATTAAGTATACCGAAATAATCACTAAGCTCCTCAGTTGATTTAGCCATGTCTGTCTGTCCGTCCGTCCGTCTGTCTGTTTGTATGCAAACTAGTCCCTCAATTTTTGAGATATCTTGATAAAATTTGGTGAGCGGCTGTATTTGGGTGTCCGATTAGACATTTGTCGGAACCGGCCGGATCGGACCACTATAGCATATATCCTCCATACAACCGATTTTTCAGAAAAAGAGGATTTTTGTCATATCTTACTCAATTTAACAGATTGAAGCTTCAAACTTCACCATATAATTTCGTATATTGCACATATTGTTGCCTGAAAAAATTGATGAGATCAGTCGTATATATAGTATATATCCCCCACAACCGATTGTTCAGATAAGAAACTTTTCGTAATTACTGCCCTATTTTAAGAGCTAGATGCTTCAAATTTCAACGAATGCTTACGTATATAGCATATATTGTTGTCTGAAAAAATCATAAAGATCAGTGGTATATATAGTATATATATGGTGGTATATATAGTATATATATATAGTATATATATATATATATTTTCGAAATTTTAGCCCCATTTTAACAGCTAGAAGCTTCAAATTTCACCGAATGCTTACGTATATGGCATATATTGTTGTCTGAAAAAATCATAGAGATCGGTTGTATATATAGTATATATCTCATTCAACCGATTGTTCAGATAAGAAACTTTTCGCAATTTCTACCCCATTTTAACAGCTATAAGCTTCAAATTTCACCGATTGCTTACGTATATAGTATATATTGCTGTGTCAAAAAATCATAGAGATCGGTGATATATATAATATATATATGATGGTATATATAGTATATATATAGTATATATATATTTTTATACCTTTCATGAAAATGAAATGGTATATTAATTTCGTCACGTAACCCAAAATTGTAAGTCCTTAAAGGAAAATAGATAGACCCAACATTAAGTATACCGAAATAATCAGGTTGAAGAGCTGAGTTGATTTAGCCATGTCCGTCTGTCCGTCTGTCTGTTTGTATGCAAACTAGTCCCTCAATTTTTGAGATATCTTGATAAAACTTGGTGAGCGGGTGTATTTGGGTGTCCGATTAGACATTTGTCGGAACCGGCCGGATCGGACCACTATAGCAAATATCCTCCATACAACCGATTTTTAAGAAAAAGAGGATTTTTGTCATATCTTACTCAATTTAACAGATTGAAGCTTCAAACTTCACCATATAATTTCGTATATTGCACATATTGTTGCCTGAAAAAATTGATGAGATCGGTCGTATATATAGTATATATCCCCCACAACCGATTGTTCAGATAAGAAACTTTTCGTAATTACTGCCCTATTTTAAGAGCTAGAGGCTTCAAATTTAAACGAATGCTTACGTATATAGCATATATTGTTGTCTGAAAAAATCATAAAGAGCGGTGGTATATATAGTATATATATGGTGGTATATATAGTATATATATAGTATATATATATATATTTTCGCAATTTTAGCCCCATTTTAACAGCTAGAAGCTTCAAATTTCACCGAATGCTTACGTATATGGCATATATTGTTGTCTGAAAAAATCATAGAGATCGGTTGTATATATAGTATATATCTCATTCAACCGATTGTTCAGATAAGAAACTTTTCGCAATTTCTACCCCATTTTAACAGCTATAAGCTTCAAATTTCACCGATTGCTTACGTATATAGTATATATTGCTGTGTCGAAAAATCATAGAGATCGGTGATATATATAATATATATATGATGGTATATATAGTATATATATAGTATATATGTATATATTTTTATACCTTTCATGAAAATGAAATGGTATATTAATTTCGTCACGAAACCCAAAATTGTAAGTCCTTAAAGGAAAATAGATAGTCCCAACATTAAGTATACCGAAATAATCAGGTTGAAGAGCTGAGTTGATTTAGCCATGTCCGTCTGTCCGTCTGTCCTTCTGTCTGTTTGTATGCAAACTTGTCCCTCAATTTTTGACATATCTTGATAAAATTTGGTGAGCGGGTGTATTTGGGTGTCCGACTAGACTTTTGTCGGAACCGGCCGGATCGGACCACTATAGAATATATCCTACATACAACCGATTTTTCAGAAAAAGAGGATTTTTGTCATATCTTACTCAATTTAACAGATTGAAGCTTCAAACTTAACCATATAATTTCGTATATTGCACATATTGTTGCCTGGAAAAATTGATGAGATCGGTCGTATATATAGTATATATCCCCCACAACCGATTGTTCAGATAAGAAACTTTTCGTAATTACTGCCCTATTTTAAGAGCTAGAGGCTTCAAATTTCAGCGAATGCTTACGTATATAGCATATATTGTTGTCTGAAAAAATCATAAAGATCGGTGGTATATATAGTATATATATGGTGGTATATATAGTATATATATAGTATATATATATATATATATATATATTTTCGCAATTTTAACCCCATTTTAACAGCTAGAAGCTTCATATTTCACCGAATGCTTACGTATATGGCATATATTGTTGTCTGAAAAAATCATAGAGATCGGTTGTATATATAGTATATATCTCATTCAACCGATTGTTCAGATAAGAAACTTTTCGCAATTTCTACCCCATTTTAACAGCTTTAAGCTTCAAATTTCACTGATTGCTTACGTATATAGTATATATTGCTGTGTCAAAAAATCATAGAGCTCGGTGATATATATAATATATATATGATGGTATATATAGTATATATAGTATATATAATTTTTTTTGCGATTTCTGCCCCACTTTAACAGCTAGAAGCTTCAAATTTCACCAAATGCTTACGTGTATAGCATATATTGATGTCTGAAAAAATCATTGAGAGCGGTGGTATACATAGTATATATCTCATACAACCGATTGTTCAGATAAGAAACTTTGCGCAATTTCTGCCCCGTTTTAACAGCTAGAAGCTTCAAATTTCACCAAATGCTTACGCATATAGCATATATTGTTGTCTGAAAAAATCATAGAGATCGGTGGTATATATATTATATAATTCATATAAACTGTCATTTTTGGCCCTTTTTTACGGCTAGAAGCTTCAAAGTTCATCAAATTTTATCAAATAGTTACGTTTAGGTCATATATTTTTGAAATACGTGATTCGTAGTCATAGTTTTTACATGCAGACCACAAAAAACGTGAAGCTTTGCATCCTCACACAAAGTACCAACCTATTTTTATACCTTTCATGAAAATGAAATGGTATATTAATTTCGTCACGAAACCGAAAATTGTAAGTCCTTAAAGGAAAATAGATACACCCACCATTAAGTATACCGAAATAATCAGGTTGAAGAGCTGAGTTGATTTAGCCATGTCCGTCTGTCCGTCTGTCTGTTTGTATGCAAACTAGTCCCTCAATTTTTGAGATATCTTGATAAAATTTGGTGAGCGGGTGTATTTGGGTGTCCGATTAGACATTTGTCGGAACCGGCCGGAACGGACCACTATAGCATATATCCTCCATACAACCGATTTTTCAGAAAAAGAGGATTTTTGTCATATCTTACTCAATTTACAAGATTGAAATTTCAAACTTCACCATATAATTTCGTATATTGCACATATTGTTGCCTGAAAAAATTGATGAGATCGGTCGTATAAATAGTATATATCCCCCACAACAGATTGTTCAGATAAGAAACTTTTCGTAATTACTGCCCTATTTTAAGAGCTAGAGGCTTCAAATTTCAAAAAATGCTTACGTATATAGCGTATATTGTTGTCTGAAAAAATCATAAAGATCGGTGGTATATATAGTATATATATGGTGGTATATATAGTATATATATGGTGGTATATATAGTATATATATAGTATATATATATATTTTCGCAATTTTAGCCCCATTTTAACAGCTAGAAGCTTCAAATTTCACCGAATGCTTACGTATATGGCATATATTGTTGTCTGAAAAAATCATAGAGATCGGTTGTATATATAGTATATATCTCATTCAACCGATTGTTCAGATAAGAAACTTTTCGCAATTTCTACACCATTTTAACAGCTATAAGCTTCACATTTCACCGATTGCTTACGTATGTAGTATATATTGCTGTGTCAAAAAATCATAGAGATCGGTGATATATATAAGATATATATGATGGTATATATAGTATATATATATTTTTATACTTTTCATGAAAATGAAATGGTATATTAATTTCGTCACGAAACCCAAAATTGTAAGTCCTTAAAGGAAAATAGATAGACCCAACATTAAGTATACCGAAATAATCAGGTTGAAGAGCTGAGTTGATTTAGCCATGTCCGTCTGTCCGTCTGTCCGTTTGTCTGTTTGTATGCAAACTAGTCCCTCAATTTTTGAGATATCTACCTATTTTTATACCTTTCATGAAAATGAAATGGTATATTAATTTCGTCACGAAACCGAAAATTGTAAGTCCTTAAAGGAAAATAGATACACCCACCATTAAGTATACCGAAATAATCAGGTTGAAGAGCTGAGTTGATTTAGCCATGTCCGTCTGTCCGTCTGTCTGTTTGTATGCAAACTAGTCCCTCAATTTTTGAGATATCTTGATAAAATTTGGTGAGCGGGTGTATTTGGGTGTCCGATTAGACATTTGTCGGAACCGGCCGGAACGGACCACTATAGCATATATCCTCCATACAACCGATTTTTCAGAAAAAGAGGATTTTTGTCATATCTTACTCAATTTAACAGATTGAAATTTCAAACTTCACCATATAATTTCGTATATTGCACATATTGTTGCCTGAAAAAATTGATGAGATCGGTCGTATAAATAGTATATATCCCCACAACAGATTGTTCAGATAAGAAACTTTTCGTAATTACTGCCCTATTTTAAGAGCTAGAGGCTTCAAATTTCAACGAATGCTTACGTATATAGCGTATATTGTTGTCTGAAAAAATCATAAAGATCGGTGGTATATATAGTATATATATGGTGGTATATATAGTATATATATGGTGGTATATATAGTATATATATAGTATATATATATATTTTCGCAATTTTAGCCCCATTTTAACAGCTAGAAGCTTCAAATTTCACCGAATGCTTACGTATATGGCATATATTGTTGTCTGAAAAAATCATAGAGATCGGTTGTATATATAGTATATATCTCATTCAACCGATTGTTCAGATAAGAAACTTTTCGTAATTTCTACACCATTTTAACAGCTATAAGCTTCACATTTCACCGATTGCTTACGTATGTAGTATATATTGCTGTGTCAAAAAATCATAGAGATCGGTGATATATATAAGATATATATGATGGTATATATAGTATATATATATTTTTATACTTTTCATGAAAATGAAATGGTATATTAATTTCGTCACGAAACCCAAAATTGTAAGTCCTTAAAGGAAAATAGATAGACCCAACATTAAGTATACCGAAATAATCAGGTTGAAGAGCTGAGTTGATTTAGCCATGTCCGTCTGTCCGTCTGTCCGTTTGTCTGTTTGTATGCAAACTAGTCCCTCAATTTTTGAGATATCTACCTATTTTTATACCTTTCATGAAAATGAAATGGTATATTAATTTCGTCACGAAACCGAAAATTGTAAGTCCTTAAAGGAAAATAGATACACCCACCATTAAGTATACCGAAATAATCAGGTTGAAGAGCTGAGTTGATTTAGCCATGTCCGTCTGTCCGTCTGTCTGTTTGTATGCAAACTAGTCCCTCAATTTTTGAGATATCTTGATAAAATTTGGTGAGCGGGTGTATTTGGGTGTCCGATTAGACATTTGTCGGAACCGGCCGGAACGGACCACTATAGCATATATCCTCCATACAACCGATTTTTCAGAAAAAGAGGATTTTTGTCATATCTTACTCAATTTAACAGATTGAAATTTCAAACTTCACCATATAATTTCGTATATTGCACATATTGTTGCCTAAAAAAATTGATGAGATCGGTCGTATAAATAGTATATATCCCCCACAACAGATTGTTCAGATAAGAAACTTTTCGTAATTACTGCCCTATTTTAAGAGCTAGAGGCTTCAAATTTCAACGAATGCTTACGTATATAGCGTATCTTGTTGTCTGAAAAAATCATAAAGATCGGTGGTATATATAGTATATATATGGTGGTATATATAGTATATATATGGTGGTATATATAGTATATATATAGTATATATATATATTTTTGCAATTTTAGCCCCATTTTAACAGCTAGAAGCTTCAAATTTCACCGAATGCTTACGTATATGGCATATATTGTTGTCTGAAAAAATCATAGAGATCGGTTGTATATATAGTATATATCTCATTCAACCGATTGTTCAGATAAGAAACTTTTCGCAATTTCTACACCATTTTAACAGCTATAAGCTTCACATTTCACCGATTGCTTACGTATGTAGTATATATTGCTGTGTCAAAAAATCATAGAGATCGGTGATATATATAAGATATATATGATGGTATATATAGTATATATATAATATATATATATATTTTTATACTTTTCATGAAAATGAAATGGTATATTAATTTCGTCACGAAACCCAAAATTGTAAGTCCTTAAAGGAAAATAGATAGACCCAACATTAAGTATACCGAAATAATCAGGTTGAAGAGCTGAGTTGATTTAGCCATGTCCGTCTGTCCGTCTGTCCGTTTGTCTGTTTGTATGCAAACTAGTCCCTCAATTTTTGAGATATCTTGATAAAATTTGGTGAGCGGGTGTATTTGGGTGTCCGATTAGACATTTGTCGGAACCGGCCGGATCGGACCACTATAGCATATATCCTCCATACAACCGATTTTTCAGAAAAAGAGGATTTTTGTCATATCTTACTCAATTTAACAGATTGAAGCTTCAAACTTCACCATATAATTTCGTATATTGCAGATATTGTTGCCTGAAAAAATTGATGAGATCGGTCGTATATATAGTATATATCCCCCACAACCGATTGTTCAGATAAGAAACTTTTCGTAATTACTGCCCTATTTTAAGAGCTAGAGGCTTCAAATTTCAGCGAATGCTTACGTATATAGCATATATTGTTGTCTGAAAAAATCATAAAGATCGGTGGTATATATAGTATATATATGGTGGTATATATAGTATATATATATAGTATATATATATATATATTTTCGCAATTTTAGCCCCATTTTAACAGCTAGAAGCTTCAAATTTCACCGAATGCTTACGTATATGGCATATATTGTTGTCTGAAAAAATCATAGAGATCGGTTGCATATATAGTATATATCACATTCAACCGATTGTTCAGATAAGAAACTTTTCGCAATTTCTACCCCATTTTAACAACTATAAGCTTCAAATTTCACCGATTGCTTACGTATATAGTATATATTGCTGTGTCAAAAAATCATAGAGATCGGTGATATATATAATATATATATGATGGTATATATAGTATATATATAGTATATATATTTTTTTTTTGCGATTTCTGCCCCATTTTAACAGCTAGAAGCTTCAAATTTCACCAAATGCTTACGTGTATAGCTTATATTGATGTCTGAAAAAATCATTGAGATCGGTGGTATACATAGTATATATCTCATACAACCGATTGTTCAGATAAGAAACTTTGCGCAATTTCTGCCCCGTTTTAACAGCTAGAAGCTTCAAATTTCACCAAATGCTTACGCATATAGCATATATTGTTGTCTGAAAAAATCATAGAGATCGGTGTTATATGTATTATATACTTCATATAAACTGTCATTTTTGGCCCTTTTTTACGGCTAGAAGCTTCAAAATTCATCAAATAGTTACGTTTAGGTCATATATTTTTGAAATACGTGATTCGTAGTCATAGTTTTTACATGCAGACCACAAAAAACGTGAAGCTTTGCATCCTCACACAAAGTGCCTACCTATTTTTATACCTTTCATGAAAATGAAATGGTATATTATTTTCGTCACGAAACCCAAAATTGTAAGTCCTTAAAGGAAAATAGATAGACCCAACATTAAGTATACCGAAATAATCAGGTTGAAGAGCTGAGTTGATTTAGCCATGTCCGTCTGTCCGTCTGTCTGTTTGTATGCAAACTAGTCCCTCAATTTTTGAGATATCTTGATAAAATTTGGTGAGCGGGTGTATTTGGGTGTCCGATTAGACATTTGTCAGAACCGGCCGGATCGGACCACTATAGCATATATCCTCCGTACAAACGATTTTTCAGAAAAAGAGGATTTTTGTCATATCTTACTCAATTTAACAGATTGAAGCTTCAAACTTCACCATATAATTTCGCATATTGCAGATATTGTTGCCTGAAAAAATTGATGAGATCGGTCGTATATATAGTATATATCCCCCACAACCGATTTTTCAGATAAGAAACTTTTCGTAATTACTGCCCTATTTTAAGAGCTAGAGGCTTCAAATTTCAACGAATGCTTACGTATATAGCATATATTGTTGTCTGAAAAAATCATAAAGATCGGTGGTATATATAGTATATATAGTATGGGTCGAGCTCCAGTAATGAGTTACGAGTTGTTGTCACAAGAAAATGGCTCCATATATCTCCCTTTTCTACTTCAGCAACAGCTGACCAGGTAAAAAAATATATTGCTAGACATACTGGTATGGAAGAAAACTCCATTATTTGCAGTAGGCTTAGCAAGAAAGGTGTGGATCCGAGCTCTTTGAGACACCTTAATTTCAAGTTAGGCGTTAATGCCAACTCATATGCGATGCTGTTGCGGCCTGAACTATGGACTGCAAATATTGTTGTGCACCCAGTTAAATTCAAGCCAAAAAACGACGAAAACCAACCGATGTCCGACGGCAATCGGTTGGGTTAGATGGAAGAAATAATCACCTAAGATTATATATGCAGAATATGGCTGGTGTTAGAACAAAATCCCAGCTGGTGCGGCTATTTAGCTCCCATGAAGAATATGATGTTTTTGTCTTCATTGAGACGTGGCTAAATGAAAACTTTTTCAGCGAGGAATATTTTGATCCTATGTTATACAATGTTTTTCGCAAAGACAGAAATTCAAACCTTACTGGTTGTGCACGAGGTGGTGGAGTTCTCATTGCGGTACATTCCAAACATCATGCATCTGAAATCATACTGGAAAATAATAGTGCGCTACTTGACCAGCTATGTGTATGCATTCGAGGCTCATCAGACACTGTTTTTGTTTGTGCTTCATATATACCGCCCAGTAGTAGCTACGACTTATACACTACACATGTCGATAATATTACGTCACTGGCATTGAACAAAGTTGGTGGTGATCATCTCTGCGTGCTGGGTGATTTTAATCTGGGTAATGTTAAATGGTCACAGACTATATCAAACTCGGCTTTAATAGCATGTGAGGTCATTGGCTCCAGTGAAATATATTTAATAGATAGTTTTTTAAGTATTGATATTAAACAAATTAATCGTTTTTCAGACAGACTAGGTCGTACTTTGGATTTGATATTTTTATCTAATAATCTAAATTTTTCACTTTTTGAATGTATTTCTCCTATTAAAAAATCCGATTTGCATCATGTTCCATTAGTTCTTGATCTTGAGTTTTATAAATTTGCCGAAGCGAGTACTACCAGCTCTAATTTTTCTTTTAATTTTAAGAGATGTGATTTTTCGAACTTGAACAATCTTTTGCTGGAAATAAATTGGGATAATTTGTTTTGCAGTCTTGATACCACTAAAAGGTTTGAGATATTTAAGTCTACTGTTCTGCAAATTTGTAGAAATGTCATTCCCTTGGCTTCCAAAAAGAAGTACAAGGTGCCCTGGCATAATAGAGCCTCGATGAAACTCCGGAATTTGAAAAATAAATTTTTCCGTAAATTTAAAAGAACTCAAAATCCAACGTGTTTCAACTTGTATAAAGAGTATGATAAGCAATTCGCGTGTCTGGATAAATTCTTACACAGAAATTATATTTTAAATTTTGAGGAAAATCTTAAATCTAACCCAAAATCATTTTGGAACTTTGTCAACTCGAAGAAATCAGTTTCGAATATTCCGTCCTCTCTTTTTCTTGCTGAAGAAGCTGTCGATACTCCGGAGGATGCTGCAAATCTTTTTGCTGAATACTTTATGAACAATTTCACTTCTGACTCTGTCAATCATGATAACATTACTTTTAATATTCAGGCTTCGATGGACTTCGGTAATGTAGTATTGTCTAAGGAAGATGTTCTTAATGGGCTTATTCGGCTTAAGACGTCGACGATTACCGATATCGATGGGTTCTCTGCAATTCTGATTAAACAATGTGATTCCCTAGTCTATCCACTGTTGTTAATTTTTAATAATTCGTTATCTACAGGTACTTTTATTGATGCGTGGAAAGTAGCATTCATTACACCTATTTTCAAGAGCGGCAATAAAAATGATATTACTAATTATAGGCCTATTTCAAAACTGTCCACCATTGCGAAGCTCTTTGAATGTATCATCCAAGATAAATTACGTTTCTGTGTAAAGAATTTTGTGTGTCCTGAGCAGCATTGATTTTTTCCAGGACGTTCAACTGTGTCTAATCTGACTATTTTCTCGGATGACTGCCTTACAGCTTTTCAGGCAGGATATCAGGTTGACGCTGTGTATACTGACTTTTCCAAGGCATTCGATCGGGTTTCCCATGTTATTTTGATAAAAAAGTTAGCCTGTTTGGGCTTTCACTCAGTATTTTTGAGTTGGATTGAATCCTACTTATTTAAGCGTCGTTGCATGGTTGTAGTTGATGGTGTTAGGTCTCGTCCATTCGTTGCTTCCTCTGGTGTTCCACAAGGTAGTATCCTGGGTCCACTGTTTTTTGTCATGTTTATTAATGATATTCGCTCTTGCTTCTCTAAAGTAAGATTCTTGCTGTATGCAGATGACCTGAAGATATACTTGCCTATTCATAGCCTTCATGATGCGGTATTGTTGCAAGAAGCTTTGGATAAACTTAGTAACTGGTGTAATAATAATCGGTTATCACTTAACCTAAAAAAGTGCTTTCAAATAACTTTTTCGAAGCGTGTCAACTTGATTGATACCGTGTATCAAATATCAAACTCGCCCCTGTTGCGGGTTAGTGAAATTAAGGGCTTGGGTGTAATATTTGACACGAAGTTTTCGTTTTCAAGTCATATTAATGTGTGCATTGCTAAGTCGTATGCCATGCTAGCTTTTGTTAGGCGTCATAGCTTGGAATTCAGTGACCCGTATACGATAAAGCTTTTATATTCTGCGTTTGTGCGATCCAAACTTGAATACGCTTGTTTCATCTGGTCTCCGTATTATTCCTGCCATGTTGCAAGAATTGAACGAATCCAAAAAGTATTCGTACGCTTTGCATTACGCAGTCTGCGCTTCTCGGATCCTATCCCGACTTATAAAGCTCGTTCCTTATTGATCAACTTAAAATCATTGCAGGACAGGAGGACAATTTTATCGTTGTCGTTCGTTTTCGATTTGTTACGTGGGGTTGTTGATGGCCCTGTGCTCTTGGAGAGGATTTTCATTAATATACCGGCTAGAGCTCTTCGTGCTTCTGAGTTTTTTCATATTGGTGTTCTCAGGGCTCTTTATGCGCGGAATGCTCCAATTACTAGAGCCTTAATTGAGTTCAATAGAATTTCTAAATTTTGTGAGATAGATTTTTCTTGTTCGAAAGATGGCTTTCTGAGTATTTTAAATACTTTTTATAAGTAAGGTAATTTATATTATTATACATTATTAACTACTTTACACTTTTATAATTAGCCTATAGATTCTTTTTTAATTGGCTTAAATAAATAAATAAATAAATAAATAAATATATATATAGTATATATATATATATATTTACGCAAATTTAGCCCATTTTAACAGCTATAAGCTTCAAATTTCACCGATTGCTTACGTATATAGTATATATTGCTGTGTCAAAAACTCATAGAGATCGGTGATACATATAATATATATATGATGGTATATATAGTATATATATTTTTTTTTGCGATTTCTGCCCCATTTTAACAGCTAGAAGCTTCAAATTTCACCAAATGCTTACGTGTATAGCATATATTGATGTCTGAAAAAATCATTGAGATCGGTGGTATACATAGTATATATCTCATACATCCGATTGTTCAGATAAGAAACTTTGCGCAATTTCTGCCCCGTTTTAACAGCTAGAAGCTTCAAATTTCACCAAATGCTTACGCATATAGCATATATTGTTGTCTGAAAAAATCATAGAGATCGGTGGTATATATATTATATACTTCATATAAACTGTCATTTTTGGCCCTTTTTTACGGCTAGAAGCTTAAAAATTCATCAAATTTCATCAAATAGTTACGTCTAGGTCATATATTTTTGAAATGCGTGATTCGTAGTCATAGTTTTTACATGCAGACCACAAAAAACGTGAAGCTTTGCATCCTCACACAAAGTACCTACCTATTTTTATACCTTTCATGAAAATGAAATGGTATATTAATTTCGTCACGAAACCGAAAATTGTAAGTCCTTAAAGGAAAATAGATAGACCCAACATTAAGTATACCGAAATAATCAGGTTGAAGAGCTGAGTTGATTTAGCCATGTCCGTCTGTCCGTCTGTCTGTTTGTATGCAAACTAGTCCCTCAATTTTTGAGATATCTTGATAAAATTTAGTGAGCGGGTGTATTTGGGTGTCCGATTAGACATTTGTCGGAACCGGCCGGATCGGACCACTATAGCATATATCCTCCATACAACCGATTTTTCAGAAAAAGTGGGTTTTTGTCATATCTTACTCAATTTAACAGATTAAAGCTTCAAACTTCACCATATAATTTCGTATATTGCACATATTGTTGCCTAAAAAAATTGATGAGATCGGTCGTATGTATAGTATATATCCCCCACAACCGATTGTTCAGATAAGAAACTTTTGGTAATTACTGCCCTATTTTAAGAGCTAGAGGCTTCAAATTTCAACGAATGCTTACGTATATAGCATATATTGTTGGCTGAAAAAATCATAAAGATCGGTGGTATATATAGTATATATATATAGTATATATATATATATATATATTTTCGCAATTTTAGCCCCATTTTAACAGCTAAAAGCTTCAAATTTCACCGAATGCTTACGTATAGGGCATATATTGTTGTCTGAAAAAATCATAGAGATCGGTTGTATATATAGTATATATCTCATTCAACCGATTGTTCAGATAAGAAACTTTTCGCAATTTCTACCCCATTTTAACAGCTAGAAGCTTCAAATTTCACCAAATGCTTACGTATATAGCATATATTGTTGTCTGAAAAAATCATAGAGATCGGTGGTATATATATTATATACTTCATATAAACTGTCATTTTTGGCCCTTTTTACGGCTAGAAGCTTAAAAATTCATCAAATTTCATCAAATAGTTACGTTTAGGTCATATATTTTTGAAATACGTGATTCGTAGTCATAGTTTTTACATGCAGACCACAAAAAACGTGAAGCTTTGCATCCTCACACAAAGTACCTACCTATTTTTATAACTTTCATGAAAATGAAATGGTATATTAATTTTGTCACGAAACCGACAATTGTAAGTCCTGAAAGGAAAATAGATAGACCCACCATTAAGTATACCGAAATAATCAGGTTGAAGAGCTGAGTTGATTTAGCCATGTCCGTCTGTCCGTCCGTCCGTCTGTCTGTTTGTATGCAAACTAGTCCCTCAGTTTTTGAGATATCTTGGTAAAATATGGTGAGCGGGTGTATTTGGGTGTCCGATAAGCCATTTGTCGGAACCGGCCGGATCGGACCACTATAGCATATATCCTCCATACAACCGAATGCTTACGTATATGGCATATATTGTTGTCTGAAAAAATCATAGAGATCGGTTGTATATATAGTATATATCTCATTCAACCGATTGTTCAGATAAGAACCTTTTCGCAATTTCTACCCCATTTTAACAGCTATAAGCTTCAAATTTCACCAAATGCTTACGCATATAGCATATATTGTTGTCTGAAAAAATCATAGAGATCGGTGGTATATATATTATATACTTCATATAAACTGTAATTTTTGGCCCTTTTTTACGGCTAGAAGCTTCAAAATTCATCAAATTTCATCAAATAGGTCATATATTTAGGTCATATATTTTTGAAATACGTGATTCGTAGTTATAGTTTTTACATGCAGACCACAAAAAACGTGAAGCTTTGCATCCTCACACAAAGTACCTACCTACTTTTATACCTTTCATGAAAATGAAATGGTATATTGATTTCGTCACGAAACCGAAAATTGTAAGTCCTTAAAGGAAAATAGATAGACCCACCATTAATTATACCGAAATAATCAGGTTGAAGAGCTGAGTTGATTTAGCCATGTCCGTCTGTCCGTCTGTCTGTTTGTATGCAAACTAGTCCCTCAATTTTTGAGATATCTTGATAAAATTTGGTGAGCGGGTGTATTTGGGTGTCCGATTAGACATTTGTCGGAACCGGCCGGATCGGACCACTATAGCATATATCCTCCATACAACCGATTTTTCAGAAAAAGAGGATTTTTGTCATATCTTACTCAATTTAACAGATTGAAGCTTCAAACTTCACCATATAATTTCGTATATTGCACATATTGTTGCCTGAAAAAATTGATGAGATCGGTCGTATATATAGTATATATCCTCCACAACCGATTGTTAAGATAAGAAACTTTTCGTAATTACTGCCGTATTTTAAGAGCTAGAGGCTTCAAATTTCAAAGAATGCTTACGTATATAGCATATATTGTTGTCTGAAAAAATCATAAAGATCGGTGGTATATATAGTATATATATGGTGGTATATATAGTTGTTGTTGTTGTTGTAGCAATGCTCGCCCCACCTAATAGCCGCGACCGAGTCCAAGGAAACTTGCCGTTTCAACAGGGGTGGACCATAAGGAAAGGGGTGTTAGAGGCGTTGGTTCCACATTACAATTAAAGAGATGGTTGGTGTCATGTGGGGACACATTGCAAGCGGGGCATACATTTTGTATGTCGGGGTTGATTCTGGATAGGTAAGAGTTTAACCTGTTACAGTATCCAGAACGAAGTTGAGCAAGAGTGACACGCGTTTCCCTGGGGAGTATGCGTTCCTCTTCCGCGAGTTCTGGATATTTTTCTTCAAGTACTGGATTCACCGGGCAATTCCCGACATAAAGGTCCGACGCCTGTCTATGGAGTTCACCAAGGACCTGCTTGTGTTTTTTCGCTTCATACGGCTGGGTCCTCAGGTGCCGTATTTCCTCAAAATGCTTACGGAGATGACTCCTTAGGCCCCTAGGCGGTGCTGGTTCGTCAATCAGATGTCTGTTGGGATGCCCAGGTTTCTGGGTATTCAACAGAAACTGTTTGGTCAGCATCTCATTTCTCTCCCTGATGGGGAGTATTCTCGCCTCATTATGCAGATGGTGTTCTGGGGACATAAGAAGACAGCCCGTGGCGATTCTGAGAGCAGTATTTTGGCAGGCCTGTAGTTTCGTCCAGTGGGTAGTTTTTAGGCTTGGCGACCATATGGGTGACGCGTAGCACGTAATCGGCTGGCTAATTGCTTTGTATGTGGTCATGAGCGTTTCTTTATCTTTTCCCCAGGTACTGCCAGCAAGGGATTTGAGGATTTTATTACGGCTCTGAATTCTCGGAACAATTGCGGTTGCGTGCGCACCAAAATGTAGATCCTGATCAAACGTCACACCCAAGATTTTGGGGTGTAGGACAGTCGGTAGCGTAGTGCCATCGACGTGGATGTTCAATATGGTCGACATTTGGGGCGTCCATGTTGTAAATAAGGTCGCGGAAGATTTAGTGACAATGCCAGGTTTCGCGAGGCGAAAAAACTGGAGAGATCAGGGAGATAGCCGTTTATTTTATTGCATAGCTCATCGATCTGTGGGCCTGGGCCTGTGGCCATTATTGTGCAGTCATCGGCGTAGGAAACGATTGTGACTCCTTCCGGTGGTGAAGGTAGCTTAGATATGTAGAAATTAAACAAAAGTGGGGTTGGACACCACCCTGTGGCACCCCTTGTTTAATTCTCCTTGGTTTTGATGTTTCGTTTCTGAATTGCACCGATGCCTGTCGACCACCCAGATAATTTGCGGTCCACCTTTTAAGACATGGGGGAAGGGTAGACCCTTCCAGGTCTTGCAGTAATGAGCCATGGTTGACCGTATCAAAGGCTTTTGATAGGTCTAGCGCTACGAGTACTGTTCTATGGTGGGGGTATTGGTTCAAACCGCAATTTATCTGGGTGCTAATGACATTTAGCGCGGAGGTAGTGCTATGGAGTTTTCTGAAGCCATGCTGATGAGGGGCTAGCTGCAAATGTGCTTGGAAATAAGGGAGCAAAATGGCTTCAAGCGTCTTTGCCACTGGCGATAGGAGAGATATCGGACGATATGACTCACCTACGTTAGCTGGTTTCCCAGGCTTTAGTAGCGGGACCCCCTTGGCCATTTTCCATTTCTCGGGTATATATAGTATATATATATATATATATTTTCCCAATTTTAGCCCCATTTTAACAGCTAGAAGCTTCAAATTCCACCGAATGCTTACGTATATGGCATATATTGTTGTATGAAAAAATCATAGAGATCGGTTGTATATATAGTATCATATCTCATTCAACCGATTGTTCAGATAAGAAACTTTTCGCAATTTCTACCCCATTATAACAGCTATAAGCTTCGAATTTCACCGATTGCTTACGTATATAGTATATATTGCTGTGTCAAAAAATCATAGAGATCGGTGATATATATAATATATATATGATGGTATATATAGTATATATATAGTATATATATATTTTTATACCTTTCATGAAAATGAAATGGAATATTAATTTCGCCACGAAACCCAAAATTGTAAGTCCTTAAAGGAAAATAGATAGACCCAACATTAAGTATAACGAAATAATCAGGTTGAAGAGCTGAGTTGATTTAGCCATGTCCGTCTGTCCGCCTGTCCGTCTGTCTGTTTGTATGCAAACTAGTTCCTCAATTTTTGAGATATCTTGATAAAATTTGGTGAGCGGGTGTATTTGGTTGTCCGATTAGACATTTGTCGGAACCGGCCGGATCGGACCACTATAGCATATATCCATACAACCGATTTTTCAGAAAAAGAGGATTTTTGTCATATCTTACTCAATTTAACAGATTGAAGCTTCAAACTTCACCATATAATTTCGTATATTGCACATATTGTTGCCTGAAAAAATTGATGAGATCGGTAGTATGTATAGTATATATCCCCAACAACCGATTGTTCAGATAAGAAACTTTTCGTAATTACTGCCCTATTTTAAGAGCTAGAGGCTTCAAATTTCAACGATTGCTTACGTATATAGCATATATTGTTGTCTGAAAAAATCATAAAGATCGGTGGTATATATAGTATATATATGGTGGTATATATAGTATATATATATAGTATATATATATATTTTTTTTCGCAATTTTAGCCCCATTTTAACAGCTAGAAGCTTCAAATTTCACCGAATGCTTACGTATATGGCATATATTGTTGTCTGAAAAAATCATAGAGATCGGTTGTATATATAGTATATATTTCTTCCAGCGATTGTTCAGATCAGAAACTTTTCGCAATTTCTACCACATTTTAACAGCTAAAAGCTTCAAATTTCACCGATTTCTTACGTATATAGTATATATTGCTGTGTCAAAAAACCATAGAGATCGGTGATATATATAATATATATATGATGGTATATAGTATATATATAGTATATATATATTTTTTTTTTGCGATTTCTGCCCCATTTTAACAGCTAGAAGCTTCAAATTTCACCAAATGCTTACGTATATAGCATATATTGATGTCTGAAAAAATCATTGAGATCGGTGGTATACATAGTATATATCTCATACAACCGATTGTCCAGATAAGAAACTTTGCGCAATTTCTGCCCCGTTTTAACAGCTAGAAGCTTCAAATTTCACCAAATGCTTACGCATATAGCATATATTGTTGTCTGAAAAAATCATAGAGATCGGTGGTATATATATTATATACTTCATATAAACTGTCATTTTTGGCCCTTTTTACGGCTAGAAGCTTAAAAAATCATCAAATTTCATCAAATAGTTACGTTTAGGTCATATATTTTTGAAATACGTGATTCGTAGTCATAGTTTTTACATGCAGACCGCAAAAAACGTGAAGCTTTGCATCCTCACACAAAGTACCTACCTATTTTTATACCTTTCATGAAAATGAAATGGTATATTAATTTCGTCACGAAACCGAAAATTGTAAGTCCTGAAAGGAAAATAGATAGACCCACCATTAAGTATACCGAAATAATCAGGTTGAAGAGCTGAGTTGATTTAGCCATGTCCGTCTGTCCGTCTGTCTGTTTGTATGCAAATTAGTCCCTCAATTTTTGAGATATTTTGATAAAATTTGGTGAGCGGGTGTATTTGGGTGTCCGATTAGACATTTGTCGGAACCGGCCGGTTCGGGCCACTATAGCATATATCCTCCATACAACCGATTTTTCAGAAAAAGAGGATTTTTGTCATATCTTACTCAATTTAACAGATTGAAGCTTCAAACTTCACCATATAATTTCGTATATTGCGCATATTGTTGCCTGAAAAAATTGATGAGATCGGTCGTATATATAGTATATGTCCCCCACAACCGATTGTTCAGATAAGAAACTTTTCGTAATTACTGCCCTATTTTAAGAGCTAGAGGCTTCAAATTTCAACGAATACTTACGTATATAGCATATATTGTTGTCTGAAAAAATCATAAAGATCGGTGGTATATATAGTATATATATAGTATATATATATATATATATATATTTTCGCAATTTTAGCCCCATTTTAACAGCTAGAAGCTTCAAATTTCACCGAATGCTTACGTATATGGCATATATTGTTGTCTGAAAAAATCATAGAGATCGGTTGTATATATAGTATATATATCATTCAACCGATTGTTCAGATAAGAAACTTTTCGCAATTTCTACCCCATTTTAACAGCTATAAGCTTCGAATTTCACCGATTGCTTACGTATATAGTATATATTGCTGTGTCAAAAAATCATAGAGATCGGTGATATATATAATATATATATGATGGTATATATAGTATATATATATTTTTATACCTTTCATGAAAATGAAATGGTATATTAATTTCGCCACGAAACTCAAAATTGTAAGCCCTTAAAGGAAAATAGGTAGACCCAACATTAAGTATACCGAAATAATCAGGTTGAAGAGCTGAGTTGATTTAGCCATGTCCGTCTGTCCGTCTGTCTGTTTGTATGCAAACTAGTCCCTCAATTTTTGAGATATCTTGATAAAATTTGGTGAGCGGGTGTATTTGGGTGTCCGATTAGACATTTGTCGGAACCGGCCGGATCGTACCACTATAGCATATATCCTCCATACAACCGATTTTTCAGAAAAAGAGGATTTTTGTCATATCTTACTCAATTTAACAGATTGAAGCTTCAAACTTCACCATATAATTTCGTATATTGCACATATTGTTGCCTGAAAAAATTGATGAGATCGGTCGTATATATAGTATATATCCCCTACAACCGATTGTTCAGATAAGAAACTTTTCGTAATTACTGCCCTATTTTAAGAGCTAGAGGCAAATTTCACCAAATGCTTACGTGTATAGCTTATATTGATGTCTGAAAAAATCATTGAGATCGGTATAGTATATATCTCATACAACCGATTGTTCAGATAAGAAACTTTGCGCAATTTCTGCCCCGTTTTAACAGCTAGAAGCTTCACATTTCACCAGATGCTTACGCATATAGCATATATTGTTGTCTGAAAAAATCATAGAGATCGGTGGTATATATATTATATACTTCATACAAACTGTCATTTTTGGGCCTTTTTTACGGCTAGAAGCTTCAAAATTCATCAAATTTCATCAAATAGTTACGTTTAGGTCATATATTTTTGAAATACGTGATTCGTAGTCATAGTTTTTCCATGCAGACCACAAAAAACGTGAAGCTTTGCATCCTCACACAAAGTACCTACCTATTTTTATACCTTTCATGAAAATGAAATGGTATATTAATTTCGTCACGAAACCCAAAATTGTAAGTCCTTAAAGGAAAATAGATAGACCCAACATTAAGTATACCGAAATAATCAGGTTAAAGAGCTGAGTTGATTTAGCCAAGTCCGTCTGTCGGTCTGTCCGTCTGTCTGTTTGTATGCAAACTAGTCCCTCAATTTTTGAGATATCTTGATAAAATTTGGTGAGCGGGTGTATTTGGGTGTCCGATTAGACATTTGTCTGAATCGGCCGGATCGGACCACTATAGCATATATCCTCAATACAACCGATTTTTCAGAAAAAGAGGATTTTTGTCATATCTTACTCAATTTAACAGATTGAAGCTTCAAACTTCACCATATAATTTCGTATATTGCAGATATTGTTGCCTGAAAAAATTGATGAGATCGGTCGTATATATAGTATATATCCCCCACAACCGATTGTTCAGATAAGAAACTTTTCGTAATTACTGCCCTATTTTAAGAGCTAGAGGCTTCAAATTTCAACGAATGCTTACGTATATAGCATATATTGTTGTCTGAAAAAATCATAAAGATCGGTGGTATATATAGTATATATATGGTGGTATATATATTATATATATATAGTATATATATATATATTTTCGCAATTTTAGCCCCATTTTAACAGCTAGAAGCTTCAAATTTCACCGAATGCTTACGTATATGGCATATATTGTTGTCTGAAAAAATCATAGAGATCGGTTGTATATATAGTATATATCTCATTCAACCGATTGTTCAGATAAGAAACTTTTCGCAATTTCTACCCCATTTTAACAGCTATAAGCTTCAAATTTCACCGATTGCTTACGTATATAGTATATATTGCTGTGTCAAAAAATCATAGAGATCGGTGATATATATAATATATATATGATGGTATATATAGTATATATATAGTATATATATTTTTCTTTTGCGATTTCTGCCCCATTTTAACAGCTAGAAGCTTCAAATTTCACCAAATGCTTACGTGTGTAGCATATATTGATGTCTGAAAAAATCATTGAGATCGGTGGTATACATAGTATATATATCATACAACCGATTGTTCAGATAAGAAACTTTGCGCAATTTAGCCCCGTTTTAACAGCTAGAAGCTTCAAATTTCACCAACTGCTTACGCATATAGCATATATTGTTGTCTGAAAAAATCATAGAGATCGGTGGTATATATATTATATACTTCATATAAACTGTCATTTTTGGCCCTTTTTTACGGCTAGAAGCTTAAAAATTTTTCAAATTTCATCAAATAATTACGTTTAGGTCATATATTTTTGAAATACGTGATTCGTAGTCATAGTTTTTACATGCAGACCACAAAAAACGTGAAGCTTTGCATCCTCACACAAAGTACCTACCTATTTTTATACCTTTCATGAAAATGAAATGGTATATTAATTTCGTCACGAAACCGAAAATTGTAAGTCCTTAAAGGAAAATAGATAGACCCACCATTAAGTATACCGAAATAATCAGGTTGAAGAGCTGAGTTGATTTAGCCATGTCCGTCTGTCCGTCTGTCTGTTTGTATGCAAACTAGTCCCTCAATTTTTGAGGTATCTTGATAAAATTTGGTGAGCGGGTGTATTTGGGTGTCCGATTAGACATTTGTCGGAACCGGCCGGATCGGACCACTATAGCATATATCCTCCATACAACCGATTTTTCAGAAAAAGAGGATTTTTGTCATATCAGATTGAAGCTTCAAACATCACCATATAATTTCGTATATTACACATATTGTTGCCTGAAAAAATTGATGAGATCGGTCGTATATATAGTATATATCCCCCACAACCGATTGTTCAGATAAGAAACTTTTCGTAATTACTGCCCTATTTTAAGAGCTAGAGGCTTCAAATTTCAACGAATGCTTACGTATATAGCATATATTGTTGTCTGAAAAAATCATAAAGATCGGTGGTATATATAGTATATATATGGTGGTATATATAGTATATATATATATATTTTCGCAATTTTAGCCCCATTTTAACAGCTAGAAGCTTCAAATTTCACCGAATGCTTACGTATATGGCATATATTGTTGTCTGAAAAAACATAGAGATCGGTTGTATATATATTATATATCTCATTCAAGCGATTGTTCAGATAAGAAACTTTTCGCAATTTCTACCCCATTTTAACAGCTATAAGCTTCAAATTTCACCGATTGCTTACGTATATAGTATATATTGCTGTGTCAAAAAATCATAGAGATCGGTGATATATATAATATATATATGATGGTATATATAGTATATATATAGTATATATATTTTTCTTTTGCGATTTCTGCCCCATATTAACAGCTATAAGCTTCAAATTGCACCGATTGCTTACGTATATAGTATATATTGTTGTGTCAAAAAATCATAGAGATCGGTGATATATATAATATATATATGATGGTATATATAGTATATATATAGCATATATATAGTATATATATATTTTTATACCTTTCATGAAAATGAAATGGTATATTAATTTCGTCACGAAACCCAAAATTGTAAGTCCTTAAAGGAAAATAGATAGACCCAACATTAAGTATACCGAAATAATCAGGTTGAAGATCTGAGTTGATTTAGCCATGTCCGTCTGTCCGTCTGTCCGTCTGTCCGTCTGTCTGTTTGTCTGTTTGTATGAAAACTAGTCCCTCAATTTTCGAGATATCTTGATAAAATTTGGTGAGCGGGTGTGTTTAGGTGTCCGATTAGACATTTGTCGGAACCGGCCGGATCGGACCACTATAGCATATATCCTCCATACAACCGATTTTTCAGAAAAAGAGGATTTTTGTCATATCTTACGCAATTTAACAGATTGAAGCTTCAAACTTCACCATATAATTTCGTATATTGCACATATTGTTGCCTGAAAAAATTGATGAGATCGGTCGTATATATAATATATATCCCCACAACAGATTGTTCAGATAAGAAACTTTTCGTAATTACTGCCCTATTTTAAGAGCTAGAGGCTTCAAATTTCAACGAATGCTTACGTATATAGCATATATTGTTGTCTGAAAAAATCATAAAGATCGGTGGTATATATAGTATATATATATAGTATATATATATATATATATATTCGCAATTTTAGCCCCATTTTAACAGCTAGAAGCTTCAAATTTCACAGAATGCTTACGTATATGGCATATATTGTTGTCTGAAAAAATCATAGAGATCGGTTGTATATATAGTATATATCTCATTCAATCTATTGTTCAGATAAGAAACTTTTCGCAATTTCTACCCCATTTTAACAGCTATAAGCTTCAAATTTCACCGATTGCTTACGTATATAGTATATATTGCTGTGTATTGCTGTATAGTATATATATTTTTTTTTTTGCGATTTCTGCCCCATTTTAACAGCTAGAAGCTTCAAATTTCACCAAATGCTTACGCGTATAGCATATATTGATGTCTGAAAAAATCATTGAGATCGGTGGTATACATAGTATATATCTCATACAACCGATTGTTCAGATAAGAAACTTTGCGCAATTTCTGCCCCGTTTTAACAGCTATAAGCTTCAAATTTCACCAAATGCTTACGCATATAGCATATATTGTTGCCTGAAAAAATCATAGAGATCGGTGGTATATATATTATGTACTTCATATAAACTGTCATTTTTGACCCTTTTTTACGGCTAGAAGCTTCAAAATTCATCAAATTTCATCAAATAGTTACGTTTAGGTCATATATTTTTGAAATACGTGATTCGTAGTCATAGTTTTTACATGCAGACCACAAAAAACGTGAAGCTTTGCATCCTCACACAAAGTACCTACCTATTTTTATACCTTTCATGAAAATGAAATGGTATATTAATTTCGTCACGAAACCCAAAATTGTAAGTCCTTAAAGGTAAATAGATGGACCCAACATTAAGTATACCGAAATAATCAGGTTGAAGAGCTGAGTTGATTTAGCCATGTCCGTCTGTCCGTCTGTCTGTTTGTATGCAAACTAGTCCCTCAATTTTTGAGATATCTTGATAAAATTTGGTGAGCGGGTGTATTTGGGTGTGCGATTAGACATTTGTCGGAACCGGCCAGATCGGACCACTATAGAATATATCCTCCATACAACCGATTTTTCAGAAAAAGAGGATTTTTGTCATATCTTACTCAATTTAACAGATTGAAGCTTCAAACTTCACCATATAATTTCGTATATTGCACATATTGTTGCCTGAAAAAATTTATGAGATCGGTCGTACATATAGTATATATCCCCCACAACCGATTGTTCAGATAAGAAACTTTTCGTAATTGCTGCCCTATTTTAAGAGCTAGAGGCTTCAAATTTCAACTAATGCTTACGTATATAGCATATATTGTTGGCTGAAAAAATCATAAAGATCGGTGGTATATATAGTATATATATGGTGGTATATATAGTATATATATGTAATAATAATTAGTAATAATTATTGTTTAAAGTTGTTTATTGATTAAATATTCAATGTTCGATGAATTCAATAAATTACAATTAATAGTTTGGTAGTGAAAATTAGATAATTAACTTGGATTTGAAAATATTCAACTTAATAGTTCAACTTAAATGACACGACTTGTACTACTTAACGACCGACGATTCTCTCTTCGACCTTCAACTTCAACGACTGGATAACGACTTGACTTCTTTATTTCAATGACACCAATAACTGGAGTGCATGGCTATTATCCGAGTATTGCAGGTCTGCCACCCTTGTACACCCGGCCATCCTGATCATCATCTGTCTCAGATGATAAATCACCAACATCGTCTTGGTACTTCTATGGTTTTATGTTATCTGCACTTGTGGACGTGTGTTTTGGCCCCTCGAAATCTGCAACTTTTTCTACATCATATCTGCCATTCTGTTTCACGTCGATAATTTTGTATGGGCCAATGTACTTATTGCTGAGCTTTTTTCCAGCTACAAATTGGGTCTTCTTAACTGCTACGAGATCAAGCTTTTTATACCCAGCATGAGGTTTGCATTTTTTGTCATAGCTCTTTTTATACTGTGCTTGTGCTTTTGCTATGGCCTCTTTCGCGTTTACTCTGACCTTTTGTCGTTCATCTGAAAATAATGTTAAGATTTCTTCAAATATGTATATATAGCTGGCTTTAGGTCCGAGTTTTATAATTGAAAAATTAAAAAATGCCCTTTGATTCTTCTTTTAAATCGATATATTTCGATTGCTCAACGGCGCACAAAACTCTCTTTGTTAATATCAAATCATGCAACAACAAACAAACATTGTACAATAGACAATGCAATTTTAGATACAGTGGAGCAAACTAAGAAATTCCTGAATGAAAATAAAAACATTAGAATTTTAACATTCCACAAAGGGAATAAAACGGTGTCAATGGAAATTGAAGAGTATAATAAGAAAATGGAAGATATATTAATGGATCTAACAACATATAGAGTTCAGAGACAGGATCCAACATCACGTTTACAAAACAAGAATAATGCACTAGTAGAAAAACTTTTTAACATGGAAATGATCACAAAGATGGAGAGAAAAAGAATGATAACAACCACCGCACAGCCACCCAGAATCTACGGCCTCCCGAAGATTCATAAGGAAGGAACGCCATTAAGACCAATATGCTCAGCAATTGGGTAACCTTCTTACACACTGTCCAAATATATGGCAGACATTTTAAAAAACGTAACGGCGAGTTCTACGTACAATATTAAAAACACAATTGAGTTTAAAGAAAGAGTAAACAATACATACATATACGAAGATGAAAAGCTTATTTCCTTTGATGTAGTTTAGCTTTTCCCTAGCATCCCGATACAATTGGCACTTGAAATAATACAAGAGAAATGGAATACAATTAAAGAATACACAAAGATACCAAAAACGCTGTTCATGGAAATAATTAAATTCTGCATTCAAGAGAGCAGATATTTCAAATTCAATGATACTATCTATACGCAACTAAAAGGAATACCGATGGGTGCACCCACATCCCCAATAATAGCGGATATAGTTATGGAAAAATTATTAAATGATACTATGCTGAAGTTGCGACATAAACCAAGAATACTTACCAAATACGTCGACGACCTATCGCGATAATAAAAGAAAATGAAATACAAAACACACTTGACACACTAAACACTTTTGACAAAAATATAAAATTTAGTATAGAACTAGAGAACGACGAGGAATTACCATACCTGGACTCCATAATAAACAGACGAGGAAATCAATTAAAACTAAAGTGGTATCAAAAGCCTACAGCATCAGGACGAATTATAAACTTTAATTCAAAACATCCGAAAACAATGATTATGAATACAGCAAAGGGCTGTATACGGAAAATGTTGCAGACCTCAGATGAGGTATACCACAAAGAAGTTAAAAAAGAAATTTTCACATTACTAAGAAACAATGATTTTCCGAAAAAAACCATAAAAACTTTATTAAGAAAAACCAAAAATTTAAATAGACCAAAAACTCCCGATAAACCCATTATTTTCAAGTCAGTGGCTTATGTACCGCAGCTATCAGAACGTTTAGCAAAATCTGACTGCTATGATAAAGAAACTACAAAAATTGCGCATAAACCTACGAACACTTTAAAAAACATATTTAACAAAACAAAATCGAAAATACCAATAATGGAAAAAAATAATGTAGTTTACAAGATACCATGTAAAGGCAATAGCGATGAAACGTGCAATAATATATATATAGGTACTACAAAGTCCAAACTCAAAACGAGAATTTCACAGCATAAGTCTGATTTTAAATTTTGCCATCAAGTTAATAATCAAAAAACAGCACTCATGACCCACTGTGCAGACAGCGGCCACACACCAAACTTTGATGAGACTAAAATACTGCAACAGGAACAACACTATAACAAACGCTTCACACTAGAAATGTTACACATTATTAATATTCCGACTAACACACGACTGAACTATAAGAGCGACGTAGATCACAGCGCACATATCTACAAACACCTGCTCACTAAAAAACAGTACCATACTCCACGTCGGACAAAGCAGACGTGTTAATAAAAGTATGTATTTATGTGAAATGTAAAATGCAAAATTTGTTTATTGTTATGTTTATTATTTTTGTTAGTTGCTACAATCCTGAAGATGATTGCCGTTGAGCAATCGAAATATATCGATTTAAAAGAAGAATCAAAGGGTATTTTTTAATTTTTCAATTATAAAACTCGGACCTAAAGCCAGCTATATATACATATTTAAAGATAAAAGGTCGCCAATAATTCATTATTTGTTAAGATTTCTTCTTCAATCGCTCTTACCAAATCTGGCTGTGCCTCGCTACGCATTTTTACTCCGAACAAAACTTCGAACGGCGTGAATTTAGTTGTCCTATATACTTGTACCATCTGCTTGGTTTGGTTGATGATAACTTTGCCAAAACCGATATGATGACTCGGTTTACTCGTTCAATTTGGCCATTGCCTCTTGGAACACCTACAGTCATTTCGACATGCTCAACGTTATGTGTGCTGCAGAACTCTTTAAATGCCTTCGAAGTGAAAGCTGAACCCGTATCGCTAACGGTCCTTTGTGGGTTGCCGAATATCTCCACCCATGTTGTCAGGTGTTTTACAACATCTGCTACATCTGTCGACTTTGTTGCAAATAACCAAATGAATTTACTAAAACCATCCACTATAGCAAAAATGTATTTGTAGCACTTTGTTGTGGCGTCTAACGGCCCTAGATGGTCGACGTGTATAGTACATAGTGGTGCATCACCCTTGTTTATCACATGAAGGAAGTCATCTTGTTTCCCTATTTTCCGATTATGTAATATGCACTCAATACAGTTGGAAATGTGTTGCCTAACCTTCTGCTCCAGATGCGGTATAAAGTAGTCTTGTTAAATTGCGTGCATAGTTTTTTGCACAACCATATGCCCGATATTATGCGCCTTTTCTACGATTTCCTTCTCCATTCTTTTTGGCACTGCTAAAACATCATTTCCTTTCAACTGTTTATAAATTAACCCATCTTTTATAACAAAATCTCCATATGCGTTTTTCTTAAGAATTTCGGCTACTGCTTTTAAATGTTCGTCACTTTGTTGCGCTCGCAACAGCCTTGCTCTAATCTCTGATGAGATAAAATAAACTGGATAGCGACTTAGTGAGTCCACATGATTCATTCTACTGCCAGCACGGTGTTCAGTTTTAAAATTGAAGTCCTGCAAATACATTAGCCATTGCGCGACTTCGCGTGGAACGTCTTTCTTGGTAGTCGTCTGCTTGAACGCGGCGCAATCTGTTACTAGAACGAACTCTTTGCCAAGCAGGTAATGGCGTAACCCTTTTGTTGCCAGGTATGCAGCTTTTACTTCCAAAATATAGCTGTGTTGCTTCTCTTCATGTGGCGTAGTTTTTCTGCTCCAGTAATACACCGGATGCCATTTGCCATCATGCATTTGTAGCAGCACTCCCCCAAAACCATACTTCGATGCGTCTACATGAAGTTGTGTTTTCGCCGATTGCTTAAAAAATTTTAAAACAGGCTCTTTTACCAATGCCTCTTTCAACCTAGCTTCTGCTGTCAGTTGTTCGTGCCCAATTTTAAACTCTGCGTCTTGCTTCAATAGCTGAGTTAATGGTTTTGCCATCAACGCATAATCTTGCACGAACTTTCGAAAGTACCCTGTCAACCCCAAAAAAGCTTGCACACTTTTGATATTATTTGGTGTAGGAAAGTTTTTAACTGCTTTCAATTTCTCATGACCAGGCGATACTTTGCCATCTTGTATAATGTGCACTAGAAAATGGATGCGACTCTGTAAGAATTGGCATTTGGACCACTTTATTTCTAGTCCATACAACTGCGCGCATTCCAGAACCTTTTGTACATTCGATATGCACGATTCCGTACATTGCCCGAATACAAATATATCATCAACGTACAGCTCCATTATACCTTCGTTACGTAAGTTCTGAAATATTATTTTGAGATATCGTACGAACACCGCAGGCGAATTGCAAAAGCCGAAAGTTGCTTTATTAATTTCAAAGACGCCCTGCTTGGTGATAAAAGCGGTATACTTTTTACTTGCCTCCTCAACTGGCACATGAAAAAAACCGTTCTTCAAGTCCATAACCGTGAAAAACTTGGCACTTTGCATTTTCTCTAAAACATCTTCTACAATGGGCACTGGAAAACGATCTTTTAAACTAGGCGATTAAGCTTTCTATAGTCGATGCACATCCTGAATGTGCCATCCTTCTTCTTTGCCAGCACCACTTTACTGACAACATCAGACGTAGACTCACGAATTACACCTTCTCGTAGCCAGTCTTCAACTTGTTTTTTTACAACTGCGTTCTCCACTGATAACCGGCTTGGATTTTCTCTAATGCAAATTTGCTCGCTACTAGGAACTATTTTCAGCTGGACAGGACATTCTATTTTGTGATTTTTTGTTGTATAATTTCGAATCGTTTGATCAACAGTTGTTCTATATTTAGGTGGAACATCGATTTCATCCAACCCATTAACATTAAAAACTGCTGCTGTATTAACCACTGCTGTCTTCTCGGTGAATGTGTACCCATTCGTACACAGAGTTAAAGTAAACTTTTCGATGAAATCAAAACCTATAAGCACATTGAACATCAAATTGCTGTAATCTACAACCAAAATATTGTGTTCTGTTTTTAAATCGTCTACTTCAATCATGGTTGTAAACATACCGCGAACACTTGTATTTTTGTTGCCTAAACCGAACAACTTCATGTCGCTTGATTTTAAAAAATAGTCGGCAAACATATTTTTATAAGTACTAAAGTTCATAAGCGTAACTTCAGCTCCAGTATCCACAAGACAATCCAACTCGTTCCCACCTATTTTCATTTGCTTGAGTCTCTTGGAAATAAGGTTGACGTTTTGCTTTGTGCAGTTTTCGCAATGTAACCACTTCCATTGCATTTGAAACATTTCGTTTCTTCTTTACATTCTGGTCTCATATGTTTTGTAGATCCGCAATTGTAGCAGCGCTGCTTGCGCTCACTACTTTTGTGTATATCTCCAACTTGTTCGCTGTTTTTGCGCGCTGTTGCTGTTGTTGAAAAAGCTCTTTCGCTGCTCTGTTTGCTGCTGTTCGTAGTTTCGATAATTTCATATTGTTCCATAAGCTCTTTATAGGTTTTCGCATTAAACAGAAGGCATTTCAACTCGTTTCGAAGTTTTAACCCTTCGACAATATATCGGATGATTGACGTTTGGTCCACGTTGCCTATGGCAGCAAGCTTTAGCATATGTAAAACATATTCGTGCATACTCTCGGAATCTTTCTTTTTCCTACCTCTTAATAGCTGATGGATCTCAGCGCTGCTTAAATGTTTATCAAATTCTGCTATAAGCGCCTCGCGTAGAGTGTTATAATTTGCTATCGCAACTGTCTCTAGGAAGAGTTTCGCTGTGCCCTTCATTTTGTTTCGTGCGTTTACATACTTTTGTTTTTCGTTTAACTCATATGCTTCTGCATTTTCTTCGAAATTCTGTAGCCACAATTTTACTGGCATACTAATTCTATCGTAGTCCGGCACGATTTTGGAAAAGCTGTCGATTGAAATGGAACTTTTTGCATTGCTGCAGAGCTTTTCTGTTAATAAACGTAAAAGTTCGACATTTCCATTATCTTTTTCTGTATCAACTGCGGTTGAATCGTTATTAGGCATTTTGCTATTATTGATGTTTTTTTGGTCTAAGTTATTTTCACTTTCGCTTTCTGTTAGGACTTCTTGAGATACTTCGTTATTAGAAGTAATTAGACCACCTTTTTATACCTTTCATGAAAATGAAATGGTATATTAATTTCGTCACGAAACCCAAAATTGTAAGTCCTTAAAGGAAAATAGATAGACCCACCATTAAGTATACCGAAATAATCAGAATGAAGAGCTGAGTTGATTTAGCCATGTCCGTCTGTCTGTCTGTCTGTCTGTCCGTCTGTCTGTTTGTATGCAAACTAGTCCCTCAATTTTTGAGATATCTTGATAAAATTTAGAGAGCGGGTGTATTTGGGTGTCCGATTAGACATTTGTCGGAACCGGCCGGATCGGACCACTATAACATATATCCTCCATACAACCGATTTTTCAGAAAAAGAGGGTTTTTGTCATATCTTACTCAATTTAACAGATTAAAGCTTCAAACTTCACCATATAATTTCGTATATTGCACATATTGTTGCCTAAAAAAATTGATGAGATCGGTCGTATGTATAGTATATATCCCCCACAACCGATTGTTCAGATAAGAAACTTTTGGTAATTACTGCCCTATTTTAAGAGCTAGAGGCTTCAAATTTCAACGAATGCTTACGTATATAGCATATATTGTTGGCTGAAAAAATCATAAAGATCGGTGGTATATATAGTATATATATGGTGGTATATATAGTATATATATATAGTATATATATGTAGTATATATATATATATATATTTTCGCAATTTTAGCCCCATTTTAACAGCTAGAAGCTTCAAATTTCACCGAATGCTTACGTATAGGGCATATATTGTTGTCTGAAAAAATCATAGAGATCGGTTGTATATATAGTATATATCTCATTCAACCGATTGTTCAGATAAGAAACTTTTGCAATTTCTACCCCATTTTAACAGCTAGAAGCTTCAAATTTCACCAAATGCTTACGCATATAGCATATATTGTTGTCTGAAAAAATCATAGAGATCGGTGGTATATATATTATATACTTCTTATAAACTGTCATTTTTGGCCCTTTTTACGGCTAGAAGCTTAAAAATTCATCAAATAGTTACGTTTAGGTCATATATTTTTGAAATACGTGATTCGTAGTCATAGTTTTTACATGCAGACCACAAAAAACGTGAAGCTTTGCATCCTCACACAAAGTACCTACCTATTTTTATACCTTTCATGAAAATGAAATGGTATATTAATTTTGTCACGAAACCGAAAATTGTAAGTCCTGAAAGGAAAATAGATAGACCCACCATTAAGTATACCGAAATAATCAGGTTGAAGAGCTGGGTTGATTTAGCCATGTCCGTCTGTCCGTCCGTCCGTCTGTCTGTTTGTATGCAAACTAGTCCCTCAATTTTTGAGATATCTTGATAAAATTTGGTGAGCGGGTGTATTTGGGTGTCCGATAAGCCATTTGTCGGAACCGGCCGGATCGGACCACTATAGCATACATCCTCCATACAACCGAATGTTTACGTATATGGCATATATTGTTGTCTGAAAAAATCATAGAGATCGGTTGTATATATAGTATATATCTCATTCAACCGATTGTTCAGATAAGAACCTTTTCGCAATTTCTACCCCATTTTAACAGCTATAAGCTTCAAATTTCACCAAATGCTTACGCATATAGCATATATTGTTGTCTGAAAAAATCATAGAGATCGGTGGTATATATATTATATACTTCATATAAACTGTAATTTTTTGCACTTTTTTACGGCTAGAAGCTTCAAAATTAATCAAATTTCATCAAATAGGTCATATATTTAGGTCATATATTTTTGAAATACGTGATTCGTAGTTACAGTTTTTACATGCAGACCACAAAAAACGTGAAGCTTTGCATCCTCACACAAAGTACCTACCTACTTTTATACCTTTCATGAAAATGAAATGGTATATTAATTTCGTCACGAAACCGAAAATTGTAAGTCCTTAAACGAAAATAGATAGACCCACCATTAATTATACCGAAATAATCAGGTTGAAGAGCTGAGTTGATTTAGCCATGTCCGTCTGTCCGTCTGTCTGTTTGTATGCAAACTAGTCCCTCAATTTTTGAGATATCTTGATAAAACTTGGTGAGCGGGTGTATTTGGGTGTCCGATTAGACATTTGTCGGAACCGGCCGGATCGGACCACTATAGCATATATCCTCCATACAACCGATTTTTCAGAAAAAGAGGATTTTTGTCATATCTTACTCAATTTAACAGATTGAAGCTTCAAACTTCACCATATAATTTCGTATATTGCACATATTGTTGCCTGAAAAAATTGATGAGATCGGTCGTATATATAGTATATATCCCCCACAACCGATTGTTAAGAGAAGAAACTTTTCGTAATTACTGCCCTATTTTAAGAGCTAGAGGCTTCAAATTTCAACGAATGCTTACGTATATAGCATATATTGTTGTCTGAAAAAATCATAAAGATCGGTGGTATATATATGGTGGTATATATAGTTGTTGTTGTTGTTGTAGCAATGCTCGCCCCACCTAATATCCGCGACCGATCACAAATTGTCATCAATATCCTCTAACGGGAGTCCAAGGAAACTTGCCGTTTCAACAGGGGTGGACCATAAGGAAAAGGGTGTTAGGGGCGTTGGTTCCACATTACAATTAAAGAGATGGTTGGTGTCATGTGGGGACACACTGCAAGCGGGGCATACATTTTGTATGTCTGGGTTGATTCTGGATAGGTAAGAGTTTAACCTGTTACAGTATCCAGAACGAAGTTGAGCAAGAGTGACACGCGTTTCCCTGGGGAGTATGCGTTCCTCTTCCGCGAGTTCTGGATATTTTCCTTCAAGTACTGGATTCACCGGGCAATTCCCGACATAAACGTCCGACGCCTGCCTATAGAGTTCACCAAGGACCTGCTTGTGTTTTTTCGCTTCATACGGCTGGGTTCTCAGGTGCCGTATTTCCTCAAAATGCTTACGGAGATGACTCCTTAGGCCCCTAGGCGGTGCTGGTTCGTCAATCAGATGTCTGTTGGGATGCCCAGGTTTCTGGGTATTCAACAGAAACTGTTTGGTCAGCATCTCATTTCTCTCCCTGATGGGGAGTATTCTCGCCTCATTATGCAGATGGTGTTCTGGGGACATAAGAAGACAGCCCGTGGCGATTCTGAGAGCAGTATTTTGGCAGGCCTGTAGTTTCGTCCAGTGGGTAGTTTTTAGGCTTGGCGACCATATGGGTGACGCGTAGCACGTAATCGGCTGGCTAATTGCTTTGTATGTGGTCATGAGCGTTTCTTTATCTTTTCCCCAGGTACTGCTAGCAACGAATTTGAGGATTTTATTACGGCTCTGAATTCTCGGAACAATTGCGGTTGCGTGCGCACCAAAATGTAGATCCTGATCAAACGTCACACCCAAGATTTTGGGGTGTAGGACAGTCGGTAGCGTAGTGCCATCGACGTGGATGTTCAATATGGTCGACATTTGGGGCGTCCATGTTGTAAATAAGGTCGCGGAAGATTTAGTCGGTGACAATGCCAGGTTTCGCGAGGCGAAAAAACTGGAGAGATCAGGGAGATAGCCGTTTATTTTATTGCATAGCTCATCGATCTATGGGCCTGGGCCTGTGGCCATTATTGTGCAGTCATCGGCGTAGGAAACGATTGTGACTCCTTCCGGTGGTGAAGGTAGCTTAGATATGTAGAAATTAAACAAAAGTGGGGTTGGACACCACCCTGTGGCACCCCTTGTTTAATTCTCCTTGGTTTTGATGTTTCGTTTCTGAATTGCACCGATGCCTGTCGACCACCCAGATAATTTGCGGTCCACCTTTTAAGACATGGGGGAAGGGTAGACCCTTCCAGGTCTTGCAGTAATGAGCCATGGTTGACCGTATCAAAGGCTTTTTATAGGTCTAGCGCTACGAGTACTGTTCTATGGTGGGGGTATTGGTTCAAACCGCAATTTATCTGGGTGCTGATGACATTTAGCGCGGAGGTAGTGCTATGGAGTTTTCTGAAGCCATGCTGATGAGGGGCTAGCTGCAAATGTGCTTGGAAATAAGGGAGCAAAATGGCTTCAAGCGTGTTTGCCACTGGCGATAGGAGAGATATCGGACGATATGACTCACCTACGTTAGCTGGTTTCCCAGGCTTTAGTAGCGGGACCACCTTGGCCATTTTCCATTTCTCGGGTATATATAGTATATATATAGTATATATATATATATATATTTTCCCAATTTTAGCCCCATTTTAACAGCTAGAAGCTTCAAATTTCACCGAATGCTTACGTATATGGCATATATTGTTGTCTGAAAAAATCATAGATTGTTCAGATAAGAAACTTTTCGCAATTTCTACCCCATTATAACAGCTATAAGCTTCGAATTTCACCGATTGCTTACGTATATAGTATATATTGCTGTGTCAAAAAATCATAGAGATCGGTGATATATATAATATATATATGATGGTATATATAGTATATATATATTTTTATACCTTTCATGAAAATGAAATGGTATATTAATTTCGCCACGAAACCCAAAATTGTAAGTCCTTAAAGGAAAATAGATAGACCCAACCTTAAGTATACCGAAATAATCAGGTTGAAGAGCTGAGTTGATTTAGCCATGTCCGTCTGTCCGTCTGCCTGTTTGTATGCAAACTAGTCCCTCAATTTTGGAGATATCTTGATAAAATTTGGTGAGCGGGTGTATTTGGGTGTCCGATTAGACATTTGTCGGAACCGGCCGGATCGTACCACTATAGCATTTATCCTCCATACAACCGATTTTTCAGAAAAAGAGGATTTTTGTCATATCTTACTCAATTTAACAGATTGAAGCTTCAAACTTCACCATATAATTTCGTATATTGCACATATTGTTGCCTGAAAAAATTGATGAGATCGGTCGTATATATAGTATATATCCCCCACAACCGATTGTTCAGATAAGAAACTTTTCGTAATTACTGCCCTATTTTAAGAGCTAGAGGCTTCAAATTTCAGCGAATGCTTACGTATATAGCATATATTGTTGTCTGAAAAAATCATAAAGATCGGTGGTATATATAGTATATATATGGTGGTATATATAGTATATATATATAGTATATATATATATATTTTCGCAATTTTAGCCCTATTTTAACAGCTAGAAGCTTCAAATTTCACCGAATGCTTACGTATATGGCATATATTGTTGTCTGAAAAAATCATAGAGATCGGTTGTATATATAGTATATATCTCATTCAACCGATTGTTCAGATAAGAAACTTTTCGCAATTTCTACCCCATTTTAACAGCTATAAGCTTCAAATTTCACCGATTGCTTACGTATATAGTATATATTGCTGTGTCAAAAAATCATATAGGTCGGTGATATATATAATATATATATGATGGTATATATAGTATATATATAGTATATATATACTTTTTTTTGCTATTTCTGCCCCATTTTAACAGCTAGAAGGTTCAAATTTCACCAAATGCTTACGTGTATAGCTTTTATTGATGTCTGAAAAAATCATTGAGATCGGTGGTATACATAGTATATATCTCATACAACCGATTGTTCAGATAAGAAGCTTTGCGCAATTTCTGCCCCGTTTTAACAGCTAGAAGCTTCAAATTTCACCAAATGCTTACGCATATAGCATGTATTGTTGTCTGAAAAAATTATAGAGATCGGTGGTATATATATTATATACTTCATATAAACTGTCATTTTTGGCCCTTTTTTACGGCTAGAAGCTTCAAAATTCATCAAATTTTATCAAATAGTTACGTTTAGGTCATATATTTTTGAAATACGTGATTCGTAGTCATAGTTTTTACATGCAGACCACAAAAACCGTGAGGCTTTGCATCCTCACACAAAGTACCTACCTATTTTTATACCTTTCATGAAAATGAAATGGTATATTAATTTCGTCACGAAACCCAAAATTGTAAGTCCTTAAAGGAAAATAGATAGACCCATTATTAAGTATACCGAAATAATCAGGTTGAAGAGCTGAGTTGATTTTGCCATGTCCGTCTGTCCGTCTGTCCGTCTGTCTGTTTGTATGCAAACTAGTCCCTCAATTTTTGAGATATCTTGATAAAATTTGGTGAGCGGGTGTATTTGGGTGTCCGATTAGACATTTTTCGGAACCGGCCGGATCGGACCACTATAGCATATATCCTGCATACAACCGATTTTTCAGAAAAAGAGGGTTTTTGTCATATCTTACTCAATTTAACAGATTAAAGCTTCAAACTTCACCATATAATTTCGTATATTGCACATATTGTTGCCTAAAAAAATTGATGAGATCGGTCGTCTGTATAGTATATATCCCCCACAACCGATTGTTCAGATAAGAAACTTTTGGTAATTACTGCCCTATTTTAAGAGCTAGAGGCTTCAAATTTCAACGAATGCTTACGTATATAGCATATATTGTTGGCTGAAAAAATCATAAAGATCGGTGGTATATATAGTATATATATATAGTATATATATATATATATATATATATATATTCGGAATTTTAGCCCCATTTTAACAGCTAGAAGCTTCAAATTTCACCGAATGCTTACGTATATGGCATATATTGTTGTCTGAAAAAATCATAGAGATCGGTTGTATATATTGTGTATATCTCATTCAACCGATTTTTCAGATAAGCAACTTTTCGCAATTTCTACCCCATTTTAACAGCTATAAGCTTCAAATTTCACCGATTGCTTACGTATATAGTATATATTGCTGTGTCAAAAAATCATAGAGATCGGTGATATATATAATATATATATGATGGTATATATAGTATATATATAGTATATATATATTTTTATACCTTTCATGAAAATGAAATGGTATATTAATTTCGTCACGAAACCCAAAATTGTAAGTCCTTAAAGGAAAATAGATAGACCCAACATTAAGTATACCGAAATAATCAGGTTGAAGAGCTGAGTTGATTTAGCCATGTCCGTCTGTCCGCCTGTCCGTCTGTCTGTTTGTATGCAAACTAGTTCCTCAATTTTTGAGATATCTTGATAAAATTTGTTGAGCGGGTGTATTTGGTTGTCCGATTAGACATTTGTCGGAACCGGCCGGATCGGACCACTATAGCATATATCCATACAACCGATTTTTCAGAAAAAGAGGATTTTTGTCATATCTTACTCAATTTAACAGATTGAAGCTTCAAACTTCACCATATAATTTCGTATATTGCACATATTGTTGCCTGAAAAAAATTGATGAGATCGGTAGTATGTATAGTATATATCCCCAACAACCGATTGTTCAGATAAGAAACTTTTCGTAATTACTGACCTATTTTAAGAGCTAGAGGCTTCAAATTTCAACGAATGCTTACGTATATAGCATATATTGTTGTCTGAAAAAATCATAAAGATCGGTGGTATATATAGTATATATATGGTGGTATATATAGTATATATATATATATATTTTCGCAATTTTAGCCCCATTTTAACAGCTAGAAGCTTCAAATTTCACCGAATGCTTTCGTATATGCATATATTGTTTTCTGAAAAAATTATAGAGATCGGTTGTATATATAGTATATATTTCTTCCAGCGATTGTTCAGATCAGAAACATTTCGCAATTTCTACCCCATTTTAATTAACAGCTATAAGCTTCAAATTTCACCGATTGCTTACGTATATAGTATATATTGCTGTGTCAAAAAACCATAGAGATCGGTGATATATATATGATGGTATATAGTATATATATAGTATATATATATTTTTTTTTGCGATTTCTGCCCATTTTAACAGCTAGAAGCTTCAAATTTCACCAAATATTTACGTATATAGCATATATTGTTGTCTGAAAAAATCATAGAGATCGGTGGTATATATATTATATACTTCATATAAACTGTCATTTTTGGCCCGTTTTTACGGCTAGAAGCTTCAAAATTCATCAAATTTCATCAAATAGGTCATATATTTAGGTCATATATTTTTGAAATACGTGATTCGTAGTTATAATTTTTACATGCAGACCACAAAAAAACGTGAAGCTTTGCATCCTCACACAAAGTACCTACCTATTTTTATACCTTTCATGAAAATGAAATGGTATATTAATTTCGTCACGAAACCGAAAATTGTAAGTCCTTAAAGGAAAATAGATAGACCAACCATTAAGTATACCGAAATAATCAGTTGAAGAGCTGAGTTGATTTAGCCATGTCCGTCTGTCCGTCCGTCCGTCTGTCTGTTTGTATGCAAACTAGTCCCTCAATTTTTGAGATATCTTGATAAAATTTGGAGAGCGGGTGTATTTGGTTGTCCGATTAGACATTTGTCGGAACCGGCCGGATCGGACCAGTATAGCATATATTCTCCATACAACCGAATGCTTACGTATATGGCATATATTGTTGTCTGAAAAAATCATAGAGATCGGTTGTATATATATTATATATCTCATTCAACCGATTGTTCAGATAAGAAACTTTTCGCAATTTCTACCCCATTTTAACAGCTATAAGCTTCAAATTTCACCAAATGCTTACGCATATAGCATATATTGTTGTCTGAAAAAATCATAGAGATCGGTGGTATATATATTATATACTTCATATAAACTGTCATTTTTGGCCCTTTTTTACGGCTAGAAGCTTCAAAATTCATCAAATTTCATCAAATAGGTCATATATTTAGGTCATATATTTTTGAAATACGTGATTCGTAGTTATAGTTTTTACATGCAGACCACAAAAAACGTGAAGCTTTGCATCCTCACACAAAGTACCTACCTATTTTTATACCTTTCATGAAAATGAAATGGTATATTAATTTCGTCGCGAAACCGAAAATTGTAAGTCCTTAAAGGAAAATAGATAGACCCACCATTAAGTATACCGAAATAATCAGGTTGAAGAGCTGAGTTGATTTAGCCATGTCCGTCTGTCCGTCTGTCTGTTTGTATGCAAACTAGTCCCTCAATGTTTGTGATATTTTGATAAAATTTGGTGAGCGGGTGTATTTGGGTGTCCGATTAGACATTTGTCGGAACCGGCCGGATCGGACCACTATAGCATATATCCTCCATACAACCGATTTTTCAGAAAAAGAGGATTTTTGTCATATCTTACTCAATTTAACAGATTGAAGATTCAAACTTCACCATATAATTTCGTATATTGCACATATTGTTGCCTGAAAAAATTGATGAGATCGGTCGTATATATAGTATATATCCCCCACAACCGATTGTTCAGATAAGAAACTTTTCGTAATTACTGCCCTATTTTAAGAGCTAGAGGCTTCAAATTTCAACGAATGCTTACGTATATAGCATATATTGTTGTCTGAAAAAATCATAAAGATCGGTGGTATATATAGTATATATATATAGTATAAATATATATATATATATATTTTCGCAATTTTAGCCCCATTTTAACAGCTAGAAGCTTCAAATTTCACCGAATGCTTACGTATATGGCGTATATTGTTGTCTGAAAAAATCATAGAGATCGGTTGTATATATAGTATATATCTCATTCAACCGATTGTTCAGATAAGAAACTTTTCGCAATTTCTACCCCATTTTAACAGCTATAAGCTTCGAATTTCACCGATTGCTTACGTATATAGTATATATTGCTGTGTCAAAAAATCATAGAGATCGGTGATATATATAATATATATATGATGGTATATATAGTATATATATATTTTTATACCTTTCATGAAAATGAAATGGTATATTAATTTCGCCACGAAACCCAAAATTGTAAGTCCTTAAAGGAAAATAGATAGACCCAACATTAAGTATACCGAAATAATCAGGTTGAAGAGCTGAGTTGATTTAGCCATGTCCGTCTGTCCGTCTGTCTGTTTGTATGCAAACTAGTCCCTCAATTTTTGAGATATCTTGATAAAATTTGGTGAGCGGGTGTATTTGGGTGTCCGATTAGACATTTGTCGGAACCGGCCGGATCGTACCACTATAGCATATATCCTCCATACAACCGATTTTTCAGAAAAAGAGGATTTTTGTCATATCTTACTCAATTTAACAGATTGAAGCTTCAAACTTCACCATATAATTTCGTATATTGCACACATTGTTGCCTGGAAAAATTGATGAGATCGGTCGTATATATAGTATATATCCCCTACAACCGATTGTTCAGATAAGAAACTTTTCGTAATTACTGCCCTATTTTAAGAGCTAGAGGCTTCAAATTTCAGCGAATGCTTACGTATATAGCATATATTGTTGTCTGAAAAAATCATAAAGATCGGTGGTATATATAGTATATAATATGGTGGTATATATAGTATATATATATAGTATATATATATATATTTTCGCAATTTTAGCCCCATTTTAACAGCTAGAAGCTTCAAATTTCACCGAATGCTTACGTATATGGCATATATTGTTGTCTGAAAAAATCATAGAGATCGGTTGTATATATAGTATATATCTCATTCAACCGATTGTTCAGATAAGAAACTTTTCGCAATTTCTACCCCATTTTAATAGCTATAAGCTTCAAATTTCACCGATTTCTTACGTATATAGTATATATTGCTGTGTCAAAAAATCATAGAGATCGGTGATATATATAATATATATATGATGGTATATATAGTATAGATATAGTATATATATATTTTTTTTTTGCTATTTCTGCCCCATTTTAACAGATAGAAGTTTCAAATTTCACCAAATGCTTACGTGTAAAGCTTATATTGATGTCTGAAAAAATCATTGAGATCGGTGGTATACATAGTAAATATCTCATACAACCGATTGTTCAGATAAGAAACTTTGCGCAATTTCTGCCCCGTTTTAACAGCTAGAAGCTGCAAATTTCACCAGATGCTTACGCATATAGCATATATTGTTGTCTGAAAAAATCATAGAGATCGGTGGTATATATATTATATACTTCATATAAACTGTCATTTTTGGCCCTTTTTTACGGCTAGAAGCTTCAAAATTCATCAAATTTCATCAAATAGTTACGTTTAGGTCATATATTTTTGAAATACGTGATTCGTAGTCATAGTTTTTCCATGCAGACCACAAAAAACGTGAAGCTTTGCATTCTCACACAAAGTACCTACCTATTTTTATACCTTTCATGAAAATGAAATGGTATATTAATTTCGTCACGAAACCCAAAATTGTAAGTCCTTAAAGGAAAATAGATAGACCCAACATTAAGTATACCGAAATAATCAGGTTAAAGAGCTGAGTTGATTTAGCCAAGTCCGTCTGTCCGTCTGTCTGTTTGTATGCAAACTAGTCCCTCAATTTTTGAGATATCTTGATAAAATTTGGTGAGCGGGTGTATTTGGGTATCCGCTTAGACATTTGTCGGAACCGGCCGGATCGGACCACTATAGCATATATCCTCCATACAACCGATTTTTCAGAAAAAGAGGATTTTTGTCATATCTTACTCAATTTAACAGATTGAAGCTTCAAACTTCACCATATAATTTCGTATATTGCAGATATTGTTGACTGAAAAAATTGATGAGATCGGTCGTATATATAGTATATATCTCATTCAACCGATTGTTCAGATAAGAAACTTTTCGTAATTACTGCCCTATTTTAAGAGCTAGAGGCTTCAAATTTCAACGAATGCTTACGTATATGACATATATTGTTGTCTGAAAAAATCATAAAGATCGGTGGTATATATAGTATATATATGGTGGTATATATAGTATATATATATAGTATATATATATATATTTTCGCAATTTTAGCCCCATTTTAACAGCTAGAAGCTTCAAAATTCACCGAATGCTTACGTATATGGCATGTATTGTTGTCTGAAAAAATCATAGAGATCGGTTGTATATATAGTATATATCTCATTCAACCGATTGTTCAGATAAGAATATTTTCGCAATTTCTACCCCATTTTAACAGCTATAAGCTTCAAATTTCACCGATTGCTTACGTATATAGTATATATTGCTGTGTCAAAAAATCATAGAGATCGGTGATATATATAATATATATATGATGGTATATATAGTATATATATATAGTATATATATTTTTCTTTTGCGATTTCTGCCCCATTTTAACAGCTAGAAGCTTCAAATTTCACCAAATGCTTACGTGTATAGCATATATTGATGTCTGAAAAAATCATTGAGATCGGTGGTATACGTAGTATATATCTCATACAACCGATTGTGCAGATAAGAAACTTTGCGCAATTTAGCCCCGTTTTAACAGCTAGAAGCTTCAAATTTCAACAACTGCTTACGCATATAGCATATATTGTTGTCTGAAAAAATCATAGAGATCGGTGGTATATATATTATATACTTCATATAAACTGTCATTTTTGGCCCTTTTTTACGGCTAGAAGCTTAAACATTTATCAAATTTCATCAAATAGTTACGTTTAGGTCATATATTTTTGAAATACGTGATTCGTAGTCATAGTTTTTACATGCAGACCACAAAAAACGTGAAGCTTTGCATCCTCACACAAAGTACCTACCTATTTTTATACCTTTCATTAAAATGAAATGGTATATTAATTTCGTCACGAAACCGAAAATTGTAAGTCCTTAAAGGAAAATAGATAGACCCACCATTAAGTATACCGAAATAATCAGGTTGAAGAGCTGAGTTGATTTAGCCATGTCCGTCTGTCCGTCTGTCTGTTTGTATGCAAACTAGTCCCTCAATTTTTGAGATATCTTGATAAAATTTGGTGAGCGGATGTATTTGGGTGTCCGATTAGACATTTGTCGGAACCGGCCGGATCGGACCACTATAGCATATATCCTCCATACAACCGATTTTTAAGAAAAAGAGGATTTTTGTCATATCTTACTCAATTTAACAGATTGAAGCTTCAAACGTCACCATATAATTTCGTATATTGCACATATTGTTGCCTGAAAAAATTGATGAGATCGGTCGTATATATAGTATATATCCCCCACAACCGATTGTTCAGATAAGAAACTTTTCGTAATTACTGCCCTATTTTAAGAGCTAGGGGCTTCAAATTTCAACGCATGCTTACGTATATAGCATATATTGTTGTCTGAAAAAATCATAAATATCGGTGGTATATATAGTATATATATGGTGGTATATATAGTATATATATATAGTATATATATATATATATTTTCGCAATTTTAGCCACATTTTAACAGCTAGAAGCTTCTAATTTCACCGAATGCTTACGTATATGGCATATATTGTTGTCTGAAAAAACATAGAGATCGGTTGTATATATATTATATATCTCATTCAAGCGATTGTTCAGATAAGAAACTTTTCGCAATTTCTACCCCATTTTAACAGCTATAAGCTTCAAATTTCACCGATTGCTTACGTATATAGTATATATTGCTGTGTCAAAAAATCATAGAGATCGGTGATATATATAATATATATATGATGGTATATATAGTATATATATAGTATATATATTTTTCTTTTGCGATTTCTGCCCCATATTAACAGCTATAAGCTTCAAATTGCACCGATTGCTTACGTGTATAGTATATATTGCTGTGTCAAAAAATCATAGAGATCGGTGTTATATATAATATATATATGATGGTATATATAGTATATATATATTTTTATACCTTTCATGAAAATCAAATGGTATATTAATTTCGTCACGAAACCCAAAATTGTAAGTCCTTAAAGGAAAATAGATAGACCGAACATTAAGTATACCGAAATTATCAGGTTGCAGAGCTGAGTTGATTTGGCCATGTCCGTCTGTCCGTCTGTCTGTTTGTCTGTTTGTATGCAAACTAGTCCCTCAAATTTTGAGATATCTTGATAAAATTTGGTGAGCGGGTGTGTTTGGGTGTCCGATTAGACATTTGTCGGAACCGGCCGGATCGGACCACTATAGCATATATCCTCCATACAACCGGTTTTTCAGAAAAAGAGGATTTTTGTCATATCTTACTCAATTTAACAGATTGAAGCTTCAAACTTCACCATATAATTTCGTATATTGCACATATTGTTGCCTGAAAAAATTGATGAGATCGGTCGTATATATAATATATATCCCCCACAACAGATTGTTCAGATAAGAAACTTTTCGTAATTACTGCCCTATTTTAAGAGCTAGAGGCTTCAAATTTCAACGAATGCTTACGTATATAGCATATATTGTTGGCTGAAAAAATCATAAAGATCGGTGGTATATATAGTATATATATGGTGGTATATATAGTATATATATGTAATAATAATTAGTAATAATTATTGTTTAAAGTTGTTTATTGATTAGATATTCAATGTTTGATGAATTCAATAAATTACAATTAATAGTTTGGTAGTGAAAATTAGATAATTAACTTGGATTTGAAAATATTCAACTTAATAGTTCAACTTAAATGACACGACTTGTACTACTTAACGACCGACGATTCTCTCTTCGACCTTCAACTTCAACGACTGGATAACGACTAGACTTCTTTATTTCAATGACACCAATAACTGGAGTGCATGTCTATTATCCGAGTATTGCAGGGCTGCCACCCTTTTACACCCGGCCATCCTGATCATCATCTGTCTCAGATGATAAATCACCAACATCGTCTTGGTACTTCTATAGTTTTATGTTATCTGCACTTGTGGACGTGTGTTTTGGCCCCTCGAAATCTGCAACTTTTTCTACATCATATCTGCCATTCTGTTTCACGTCGATAATTTTGTATGGGCCAATGTACTTATTGCTGAGCTTTTTTCCAGCTACAAATTGGGTCTTCTTAACTGCTACGAGATCACGCTTTTTATACCCAGCATGAGGTTTGCGTTTTTTGTCATAGCTCTTTTTATACTGTACTTGTGCTTTTGCTATGGCCTTTTTCGCGTTTACTCTGACCTTTGGTCGTTCATCTGAAAATAAAGTTAAGATTTCTTCTTCAATCGCTCTTACCAAATCTGGCTGTGCCTCGCTACGCATTTTTACTCCGAACAAAACTTCGAACGGCGTGAATTTAGTTGTCCTATATACTTGTACCATCTGCTTGGTTCGGTTGATGATAACTTTGCCAAAACCGATATGATGACTCGGTTTACTCGTTCAATTTGGCCATTGCCTCTTGGAACACCTACAGTCATTTCGACATGCTCAACGTTATGTGTGCTGCAGAACTCTTTAAATGCCTTCGAAGTGAAAGCTGAACCCGTATCGCTAACGGTCCTTTGTGGGTTGCCGAATATCTCCACCCATGTTGTCAGGTGTTTTACAACATCTGCTGCATCTGTCGACTTTGTTGCAAATAACCAAATGAATTTACTAAAACCATCCACTATTGCAAAAATGTATTTGTAGCACTTTGTTGTCGCGTCTAACGGCCCTAGATGGTCGACGTGTATAGTACATAGTGGTGCATCACCCTTGTTTATCACATGAAGGAAGTCATCTTGTTTCCCTATTTTCCGATTATGTAATATGCACTCAATACAGTTGGAAATGTGTTGCCTAACCTTCTGCTCCAGATGCGGTATAAAGTAGTCTTGTTGAATTGCGTGCATAGTTTTTTGCACACCCATATGCCCGATATTATGCGCCTTTTCTACGATTTCCTTCTCCATTCTTTTTGGCACTGCTAAAACATCATTTCAAGTGTTTATAAATTAACCCATCTTTTATAACAAAATCTCCGTATGTGTTTTTCTTAAGAATTTCGGCTACTGCTTTTAAATGTTCTCACTTTGTTGCGCTCGCAACAGCCTTGCTCTAATCTCTGATGAGATAAAATAAACTGGATAGCGACTTAGTGAGTCCACATGATTCATTCAACTGCCAACACGGTGTTCAGTTTTAAAATTGAAGTCCTGCAAATACATTAGCCATTGCGCGACTTCGCGTGGAACGTCTTTCTTGGTAGTCGTCTGCTTGAACGCGGCGCAATCTGTTACTAGAACGAACTCTTTGCCAAGCAGGTAATGGCGTAACCGTTTTGTTGCCAGGTATGCAGCTTTTACTTCCAAAATATAGCTGTGTTGCTTCTCTTCATGTGGCGTAGTTTTTCTGCTCCAGTAATACACCGGATGCCATTTGCCCTCATGCATTTGTAGCAGCACTCCCCCAAAACCATACTTCGATGCGTCTACATGAAGTTGTGTTTTCGCCGATTGCTTAAAAATTTTTAAAACAGGCTCTTTTACCAATGCCTCTTTCAACCTAGCTTCTGCTGTCAGTTGTTCGTGCCCAATTTTAAACTCTGCGTCTTGCTTCAATAGCTGAGTTAATGGTTTTGCCATCAACGCATAATCTTGCACGAACTTTGGAAAGTACCCTGTCAACCCCAAAAAAGCTTGCACACTTTTGATATTATTTGGTGTAGGAAAGTTTTTAACTGCTTTCAATTTCTCATGACCAGGCAATACTTTGCCATCTTGTATAATGTGCCCTAGAAAATGGATGCGACTCTGTAAGAATTGGCATTTGGACCACTTTATTTCTAGTCCATACAACTGCGCGCATTCCAGAACCTTTTGTACATTCGATAGGCACGATTCCGCACATTGCCCGAATACAAATATATCATCAACGTACAGCTCCATTATACCTTCGTTACGTAAGTTCTGAAATATTATGTTGACATATCGTACGAACACCGCAGGCGAATTGCAAAAGCCGAAAGGTGCTTTATTAATTTCAAAAACGCCCTGCCTGGTGATAAAAGCGGTATACTTTTTACTTGCCTCCTCAACTGGCACATGAAAAAAACCGTTCTTCAAGTCCATAACTGTGAAAAACTAGGCACTTTGTATTTTCTCCAAAACATCTTCTACAATGGGCACTGGAAAACGATCTTTTAAAACTAGGCGATTAAGCTTTCTATAGTCGATGCACATCCTGAATGTGCCATCCTTCTTCTATGCCAGCACCACTTTACTGACAACATCAGACGTAGACTCACGAATTACACCTTCTCGTAGCCAGTCTTCAACTTGTTTTTTTACAACTGCGTTCTCCACTGATAACCGGCTTGAATTTTCTCTAATGCAAATTTGCTCGCTACTAGGAACTATTTTCAGCTGGACAGGACATTCTATTTTGTGATTTTTTGTTGTATAATTTCGAATCATTTGATCAACAGTTGTTCTATATTTAGGTGGAACATCGATTTCATCCAACCCATTAACATTAAAAACTGCTGCTGTATTAACCACTGCTGTCTTCTCGGTGAATGTGTACCCATTCGTACACAGAGTTAAAGTAAACTTTTCGATGAAATCAAAACCTATAAGCACATTGAACATCAAATTGCTGTCATCTACAACCAAAATATTGTGTTCTGTTTTTAAATCGTCTACTTCAATCATGGTTGTAAACATACCGCGAACACTTGTATTTTTGTTGCCTAAACCGAACAACTTCATGTCGCTTGATTTTAAAAAATAGTCGGCAAACATATTTTTATAAGTACTAAAGTTCATAAGCGTAACTTCAGCTCCAGTATCCACAAGACAATCCAACTCGTTCCCGCCTATTTTCATTTGCTTGAGTCTCTTGGAAATAAGGTTGACGTTTTGCTTTGTGCAGTTTTCGCAATGTAACCCCTTCCATTGCATTTGAAACATTTCGTTTCTTCTTTACATTCTGGTCTCATATGTTTTGTAGATCCGCAACTGTAGCAGCGCTGCTTGCGCTCACTACTTTTGTGTATATCTCCAACTTGTTCGCTGTTTTTGCGCGCTGTTGCTGTTGTTGAAAAAGCTCTTTCGCTGCTCTGTTTGCTGCTGTTCGTAGTTTCGATAATTTCATATTGTTCCATAAGCTCTTTATAGGTTTTCGCATTAAACAGAAGGCATTTCAACTCGTTTCGAAGTTTTAACCCTTCGACAATATATCGGATGATTGACGTTTGGTCCACGTTGCCTATGGCAGCAAGCTTTCGCATATGTAAAACATATTCGTGCATACTCTCGGAATCTTTCTTTTTCCTACCTCTTAATAGCTGATGGATCTCAGCGCTGCTTAAATGTTTATCAAATTCTGCTATAAGCGCCTCGCGTAGAGTGTTATAATTTGCTATCGCAACTGTCTCTAGGAAGAGTTTCGCTGTGCCCTTCATTTTGTTTCGTGCGTTTACATACTTTTGTTTTTCGTTTAACTCATATGCTTCTGCATTTTCTTCGAAATTCTGTAGCCACAATTTTACTGGCATATTAATTCTATCGTAGTCCGGCACGATTTTGGAAAAGCTCTCGATTGAAATGGAACTTTTTGCATTGCTGCAGAGCTTTTCTGTTAATAAACGTAAAAGTTCGACATTTCCATTATCTTTTTCTGTATCAACTGCGGTTGAATCGTTGTTAGGCATTTTGCTATTATTGATGTTTTTTTGGTGTAAGTTATTTTCACTTTCGCTTTCTGTTAGGACTTCTTGAGATACTTCGTTATTAGAAGTAATTAGACCACCTTTTTATACCTTTCATGAAAATGAAATGGTATATTAATTTCGTCACGAAACCCAAAATTGTAAGTCCTTAAAGGAAAATAGATAGACCCACCATTAAGTATACCGAAATAATCAGAATGAAGAGCTGAGTTGATTTAGCCATGTCCGTCTGTCTGTTTGTATGCAAACTAGTCCCTCAATTTTTGAGATATCTTGATAAAATTTAGTGAGCAGGTGTATTTGGGTGTCCGATTAGACATTTGTCGGAACCGGCCGGATCGGACCACTATAGCATATATCCTCCATACAACCGATTTTTCAGAAAAAAGAGGATTTTTGTAATATCTTACTTTTAACAGATTGAAGCTTCAAACTTCATCATATACTTTCGTATATTGCACATATTGTTGCCTGAAAAAATTGATGAGATCGGTCGTATATATAGTATATATCCCCCACAACCGATTGTTCAGATAAGAAACTTTTCGTAATTACTGCCCTATTTTAAGAGCTAGAGGCTTCAAATTTCAACGAATGCTTACGTATATAGCATATATTGTTGTCTGAAAAAAATCATACAGATCGGTGGTATATATAGTATTGTCACGGATATTAGCATCGCTAAGTTATACCATCACTAAGGCGATGCTAAGGCCACGATAAGCAGTATTTACGTCAATAATCAAATCATGTATACACATAGATAAGGCAGCCGAAAGATGTCACACACAGATGCATTTAGTTATACGCCTATGTATGCGCGAGAGACTGTAAACTACAAACATTCACATCAATAATTCAATCATTATGTATCTACATAAACGAATAAATAATTGCGTCTACACATATGTACGTACACGAGCAGCGAAGCGGCAATGCACAACAACATGCATATATCTTATCTGAGTTGTCACAAGAGAGAGCAATAATTTGTGCACGTAGTTGTGGCTGGCGATTATGTAGCCGAAACTAACTAGTAAGTTCTGGAAATCGAAGAGCCTAGAAGTATGCAGCGTAAACTATAAAATCGGGGCAGGCGAGTAAGAAGTAATTCAGTTTGAGTTGAGCACTCAATCAGTTATTGATTAAGCACGCGATCTGGCGGCCAATAGTAGAGTTTAATTTGAGTTATCAATCAGATTGGTTATTAAGCCAGCGAGTAGCAAAGTATAAGTGTTATTGTGAAGTACTTTAATAAAGGCCATTTTTTCCATTATTCAATATTGGAGTTATTTATTCAACGGTTTAGTGATTCGAACTTAGCAGAGGATTGCAAATAAGAGGATTTGCAAGTAAATTCGTTACAGTATATATGGTGGTATATATAGTATATATATATATTTTCGCAATTTTAGCCCCATTTTAACAGCTAGAAGCTTCAAATTTCACCGAACGCTTACGTATATGGCATATATTGTTGTCTGAAAAAATCATAGAAATCGGTTGTATATATAGTATATATCTCATATAACCGATTGTTCAGATAAGAAACTTTTCGCAATTTCTACCCCATTTTAACAGCTATAAGCTTCAAATTTCACCGATTGCTTACGTATATCTATATATATAAAAATGAATTGCTGTTCGTTAGTCTCGCTAAAACTCGAGAACGGCTGAACGGATTTATCTTATCTTGGTCTTGAATTATTCGTGGAGGTCTAGGGAAGGTTTAAAAGGTGAGACAAATTCGAATACTTGCCGGGAAAATACTCAAAACAGCATATTTCTATTTCCCATACAAACGTTTTCTAAATAAAATGGAGAATCAATTTCTAATTTATTACCCCTGCATAAAGTTCAAATTCGCGTGCGCGTTGGAGGATCTAATATCGCGTTCTGAAACTCGACAAAAGTGAAAGTGAATCGCGAACGCGACAAAATTGCATAGTCTCAAAATACATAGTACATAAATAGTGGTCGGCTTCGAGAAACTCAATTTTAGCTAACTTCAGTTGTTAAACTGTCTGATTATTTTTTAATAAGACTATATAGAAATCGAAAGATAAATCTTAAGTTTTGTCACAAATCTATAAGTGTTATAAAATAAAGTCGCTAAATGCCATGTATGCACATAACTTCACACAGAATGCTCCAAACGGTTTGTTGCATTTGAAAGCTTAGCTACGTGAGATGGCACAGTTAACATAATTTGAAGATATATATTATAGGGGCGTGGCAAATTTCCAAAATGTAGTAAAAAATCATAAAATTTTTGTTTACACAGCTATAACTCATAAACGGATGGATGGATTTAAAAAATACTACTTTTCAGTAAAACTTTGAAATATTTACCTTCGATCTGCATCAAAAAAAATACTCGATTCCTTTCTTATATCAGCCAAATTGTTTAAACAAAAGTAACATTTTTACCAAAAAATTCGCGTGTGTGAATGTTCGGTGTCAACTGTTCGCGCTAATTGCTTTTGAGTGAGGCGATGCGACACATACGTTCATATGTACATAGCATTCGCTGCGTTATTTAACTTCGGGCGTAGGTTTATAGGCATGTATGAATGTACATACATATTTATGTAACATAAATGGTTAATTGTTAATGCAACATAACATAATGGTTAAGAATGCATACATCTATTGAAAAATAATCTTTCGTTTAAATTATTAAACATTTCCTTAAAATTCTTCAAAAAAGTTTTATTTTTTGGTATTTTTGCATGTATTATAAAACAAAGTCGCTTTTTCTGTCCCATGTCCCTTTGAATGCTTAAACCTTTAAAACTACGCAACGGATTTTCATGCGCTTTTTTTTTAATAGATAGAGTGATTGAAGTTTGTAGATTGTATAATAACATCCATTAAATAGTGGAGAATTACTGTTATTTTTGAAGTTTTTAATGTGATGTATATATGTACATATATAAGAGAAATTGGTGTTAGTTACACTATTTATAACTCAAGAACGGATGAACAGATTTGGGTAGCTTAGAACCAGGAGGCTGCCATCGGATACTTTTTATCCCGTTCTGGATAGGGTCTTGAGATCACAACGTGGACCTGGGTAATCCTGGGATATGTTTGTAAAATGTGGGCATCAAATGGAAGCTGCTTATGGTTACTTTGATACGGGGTATTTTTCGTACCCGCGGGTGACTAGGGTCTCGAGATATAGGCCAAAATGTGGACCCGGGTACCCCTAGAATGTGTTTATAGAATATTGATAACAAATGAAAGCTGTTGATGAGTGCTTTAGTACAGGGTAATATTCATACCTATTGGTGACTAGGGTCTCGAGATTGAGGCCAAAACGTGGACCCTGATACCCCTAGAAAGTGTTTATACAAGAAGGATAACAAATGAAAGCTGTTGATGAGTGCTTTAGTACAGGGTAATTTTCATATCTCTTTGTGACTAGGGTCTTGAGATATAGGCCAAAACGTGGACCAGGGTAACACTAGGATGTGTTTTTACATTATGGATATCAAATTGAAGCTGTTGATGTGTGCTTTAGTATAGAGTAATTTATACCGCTGGGTGACTAGGGTCTCGAGATATAGGCCAACACGTGCACCCGGATACCCCTAGAATGTGTGCGTAATATGGATATCAAATGAAAGCTGTTGCTCAGAGCTTTAAAGTAATTTTCATTGTGATATTCGATTTAGTCGCATCAACCTGGCAAAACTGATAAATATGCATGCGAAGCCGAAAAAACGCATGAATTGATAATACCCACATACCTATTTACATACGTCCTATTCGATTTGTCTGAAATTTGGTATATAAATTTGCCTATATTAGTATTTACGATCCTTTTTTCGGGGAAGTAGACCAGAGACGGGCTGGGAATGCGCTTAGGACTAGGATTGGGACTGAGACTCGGAGTGGGACTGGAACTCGGAATGGAACTGGAACAAAATACATATCACCCTCTGGGACTGGCAATAGGGGATGAAGAAAAATGGGAAAAACTTGAGAGAAGACAAAAGAGGGAAGGATAAGGAGACTGAGAAAGAGATATAGTGAGACGAAAATAGAGATAGATGAAGCGAAAAAGACGTAGGGGGGAGTGAATAAAATGATTAAGAAGAAGTGAAGAGGGGAGGGCAGAATTAGAGAGGAAAAGCTTATTAAAATGTATGCAGGTAGACCAAATTTAGGGCAGAACAACGTCTGACGGGTCTGCTAGTAGTATATATTGTTGTGTCAAAAAATCATACAGATCGGTGATATATATAATATATATGATGGTATATATGTGAGATGGTTACCCTGAACACCGGTTCAAGCTGGCATCACCAAGACAACTGTCAGTAGTAACTTGGGGGCTCAACCATTTGAACGTGTTTGAGTGGAATGTTGTTGCGTTCATTAAAAATAGTGGAGTCGAAGCAGCAAAACGAAAGCAGAACAGCCGAAAAAGACAGCAGTACAAAGCAGCAACCAGAAGCCGAGGTCGATACAAATACAGCAACGAGTTCAGTAGAAGCAGATCACTTAAGCGAAACAAGTGGTGAAATCAATTTCAGCAGAAACAGCGGAGAAAAGAACGAAGAAGTAACTGAGGTTATAGCAGCAGTTCTCAAATCAACGAACACAGAAGCACCGTGTACGTCCAGTGAAACTAATAGCGTTGACATTAGTAGCAGAGGCAAATACGAAGGAGAGGTTACAGCAACAGACATCGCAGTAGAAACAACGAGTTCCATTTCAACAAACGCAGTAACATATACGTTCATCAAAAACGAAATGACAAAGGAGGGTAGTAACGATTTCAGCGAATTGGTTAACGCGCTGACGCAGAGTATTGAGCAAAGCAGCAGAAATGGCGTAACAGTTGACAGTTTTGAAAAAATAGTACCAGAATATGATGGCTCGTCAATACCAGTGCGACAATGGATTAGCAACTTCGACGCAAATGCAGATGCATACGAATTGGCTGCAAAACAAAAATATGTGAACGCTCGCAATAAGATGAAAGGCACAGCGAAATTGTTGTTGGAAACGGCAACAATATCAACTTACGAAGCATTATGCGAGATGTTAATCGAAGAATTTGACAGAAAGCTGTGCAGTAACGAAGTACATAAAATGTTAAGAGAACGGCGAAAGAAGGTATCAGAAAGTTTTCATGAATATGTATTAAATATGCGAAAAATTGCTGCATTAGGGTGTGTGGATAATGAGTCCGTAATAAAATATATTGCCGATGGCCTACAAGTGCGTGACGATCTAAAATATCCTCTTTACAGTGCGCCAACATTTAAAGATTTGATTAAATGTTATGAGTTAATTGAGTCGGTCGGAAAAAGTGGTGCATATGGAAAGCAGCATGAAAATAAACAACTCAAAACAGAGAAGAATAACAAATAAGATGCTTTAAAACATTGTTTTAATTGTGGCTCGGCACAACATAAGCGTGCTGATTGCAAAGAGCCAACGAAATGTTTTAAGTGCAATGGTACTGGGCATATGGCAAAGAATTGCGCAGGTTTTAAGAAAAATATTAATGTAGTAAGTCAAACTAGATACAAGGTTGTTAAAGTAAACAACAATAATATTTCATGTCTGGTTGATACCGGGGCTGATGCATCGCTAGTGAGCAAAGCCATGTATGAAGATAAATTTGCTGGGTGCGCAATGCAAATAAGTCGTGCGAAGCTGTACGGTTTGGGAAATATTGCTACTCCGGTATTAGGCAAATTTCAAGCACAAATCGAGATAGATGGTCTAAATATGCAACACACATTTTTGGTAGTACCAGATGAGAAAATAAACGTAGATTTTATTTTAGGGTACGATTTATTGCAAAAGTTCACAGTAATTTTAGATGCAAATGGGTACAAATTTGTGCAAGCAGCCGAGGCCATGAATGAAGAACAATTACAAGGCAATGTTTATAATGTAGTAGAAACTGATCTCGACATCGATGTTGAGTCACAATATAAATCAGCAGTAACGCAATTAATCGAAAATTATAAGCCATCAGATAACAAACAACATTGTCCAGTAAAGCTAAGTATCATTCCAAGCGGTAACAATATTTCTTTGTTTGAGAGTCCGAGTCGCTTGTCGGTATCTCAACATGAGGTCGTAAAAAATCAGGTCGAGGAGTGGTTAAGACAAGGTATAGTACGAGAATCAGTCTCAGATGTAGCGAGCAAGGTAGTGTTGGCCAAAAAGAAAGATAATTCGTACAGATTATGCGTTGATTTTCGAAAGCTAAACTCAATGGTATTGAAAGATAGATTTCCGGTGCCTATAATAGATGAGGTTATTGAGAAATTACAAGCCGCCAAATTCTATACCGTCATGGATCTCAAAAATCGATTTTTCCACGCTGAGGTTGAAGAGCAAAGTCGCAAATACACTGCATTTGTAACCAGAGAAGAACTTTTTGAGTTTAATAAAGCACCTTTTGGTTTTTGTAACTCGCCAGCGGTATTTGTAAGATTTATTAATTATGTTTTTAGAGAGTTGATTAACGAGGACATAATGGAAATGTACGTCGACGATATTGTAGTATATGCTAAATCGGCTGAACAATGTTGAGATAACATGGTAAAGGTGTTAGGTCAAGCACAAAAGTTTGGGTTATAAATTAATTGGAAGAAATGCAAATTTTTAAAGAGGAAAATAAATTTTTTGGGCCACGAAGTAGAGAATGGCTTTGTGCGGCCTGGCGAAGAAAAAATTAAGGCGGTCAAAAAATTCCCTGTGCCGAAAAATGTAAGTGGAGTACAAGCCTTCCTCGGGCTAACAGGGTATTTCCGCAAGTTTGTGCGAGGGTATGCGACCATAGCCAGACCATTAACACAACTGCTAAAAAAGACGCCGTTTTCAAATTCGAGACAGAAGAATTGCAAGCCGTTGAAAAGTTAAAATCCGCATTACTACAGGAGCCTGTATTGAGAATTTTTCAGTACAATGCTAAGACGCAGTTACATATTGATGCATCCAAGCACGGGTTTGGCGCTACACTGTTACAGCAGCAGGACAATGAGTGGCACCCTGTTTAAAAGGTCGCGTCACTACCTTTTGGGTATAACGTTTGAGTTGGTCACTGATTGTGCAGCTTTCAAACAGACGGCAAGCAAGAAAGGTGTACCACGGCAGGTGGTGCTATGGTTGATGTACCTGCAAGATTTTAATTTTAATATAGAGCATCGAGCTGGAAGCCGAATGCGCCACGTAGATAGTCTAAGTCGGTACCCTGTGATGGTTATATCAACGCAGTTACACGCACAGTTGCGAAATGCACAGCAGAAGGATGAACATTTGAAAGCGATTACTGAAATTTTGAAACATAAGCAATACGCAGATTTTAAAGTGAAAAATCAGCTAATTTATAAACAAGTGGACGGTAGTGATTTATTAGCTGTGCCGAAGAGCATAGAAAGAGAAATAATTCGAAGCGCGCACGAGTTTGGTCATATGGGCGTACAAAAGACAATGCATTCCATACAACAAGAATACTATATACCACATTTGGAACAGAAAGTAAAACAAATAATTTCAAACTGCATAAAGTGCATAACGCATAACCACAAGCTAGGCCGACAAGAAGATATGCTACACTGCATAGATAAGGGAGACGTGCCACTTTCCACGTTACATGTTGACCACTTGGAAACGTTGGACGCTACAGCTAAGTGTTACAAGTACATATTTGCTGTCGTAGATGCATTTTCGAAATTTATTTGGATCTATCCCACGAAGACAGCAGACGCGTCAGAAGTTGTAAAACACTTAAATTCATGGGCAGCAATTTTTGGTAGTCCACAGCGCATTATAAGTGACAAAGGTGGAGCTTTCACCTCGAGATTATTTAAAGAATTTTTCGAGTTAAATAAAATCGAATATATCGAAGCAACAGCTGGTGTACCCAGGGGTAACGGTCAAATAGAAAGGGTGAACAGGGTAATCCTTTCCGTTTTAGCCAAATTGTCAGCGGCTGAGCCTGCGAGATGGTACAAATATACATCAAAAGTGCAGCAAGCAAATTATGCCCACGTTCACTGTTCGACCAAGTTCACGCCATTTGAAATTTTATTTGGGGTGAAAATGCGAAGTGAGATGAATACGGAAATACTCAATATTCTAGAAGAGGAGGTAGCAATGGGGTTAAAAGAAGTACGCAACAAAATCAGAATGGAAGCTAGAGAAAACATATTAAAAGCACAAGAAAGTTATAAAAGAAATTTTGATAAAACACGCAAAGGACATCATGGCTATCATGTAACAGATTTAGTGGCCATCAAAGGCACGCAGTTCGTAGCCGGGAAGAAACTGGCGAATAAGTATATTGGTCCTTATGAAATCATAAAAGTTAAACCAAATGGAAGACATGACGTGAAAAAAGCCGCCGAATTTCAAGGGCCAAAACAGACATCTACAAGCGCAGATAATATCAAACTTTGGAGTTTTATTCAATGCGAAGATGAGACAGACACCGACCAAGAGGATGAAACCGAGGCATCTGGGGCAGATGGTTGTCAGGATGACCGAATGTGAGATGGTTACCCTGAACACCGGTTCAAGCCGGCATCACCAAAACAACTGTCAGTAGTAACTCGCGGGAAGAGAGACATTAGCTGAAGAAAAGTTGACACAGACAGCCGCAAGTTTAACATCCACCTTCGTTAATTCATTTTTATATTCATTTTATAATTGAAATACATTTTCTTTATTACTTAAATCATTCTAATCAATATACGCAATAGTGAATACCAATAAACTATTCATTGTTTACATATATAGTATATATATATTTTTTTTGCGATTTCGGCCCCATTTTAAGAACTAGAAGCTTCAAATTTTACCAAATGCTTACGTGTATAGCATATATTGAAGTCTGAAAAAATCATTGAGATCGGGTGTATACATAATATATATCTCATACAACCGATTGTTCAGATAAGAAACATTGCGAAATTTCTGCCCCGTTTTAACAGCTAGAAGCTTCAAATTTCACCAAATGCTTACGTATATAGCATATATTGTTGTCTGAAAAAATCATAGAGATCGGTGGTATATATATTATATACTTCATACAAACTGTCATTTTTGCCCCTTTTTTACGGATAGAAGCTTCAAAATTCAACAAGTTTCATAAAATAGTTACGTTTACTTCATATATTTTTGAAATACGTGATTCGTAGTCGTAGTTTTTACATACAGACCACAAAAAACGTGAAGCTTTGCATCCTCACACAAAGTACCTACCTATTTTTTATTTTATATTTATCTTAAAAATCGTTTAGATATGTTCAAATTTCACCAAATGTTTACGTGTATAGCATATATTGTTGTCTGAAAAAATCAAAGAGACCGGTGGTATATATATAATCTCATACAACCGATTGTTCAGATAAGAAACTTTGTGCAATTTCTTCCCCATTTTAACAGCTAGAGGCTTCAAATTTCACCAAATGCTTACGTATATAGTATATATTGTTGTCTAACAAAATCATTGAGATCGGTGGTATATATAGTATATATCTCATACAACCGATTGTTCAGATAAGAAACTTTGCGCAATTTCTTCCCCATTTTAACAGCTAGAAGCTTCAAATTTCACCAAATGCTTACGTGTATAGTATATATTGTTGTCTGAAAAAATCATTGAGATCGGTGGTATATATAGTATATATCTCATACAACCGATTGTTCAGATAAGAAACTTTGCGCAATTTCTGCCCCGTTTTAACAGCTATAAGCTTCAAATTTCACCAAATGCTTACGTATATAGCATGTATTTTTGTCTGAAAAAATCATAGAGATCGGTGGTACATATATTATATACCCCATATAAACTGCATTTTGTTGCCCCTTTTTTATGGCTAGAAGCTTCAAAATTCAAAACATTTCATCAAATAGTTAGGTTTACGTCATATATTGTTGAAATACGTGATTCGTAGTCATAGTTTTTACACGCAGACCACAAAAAACCTGAAACTTTGCATCCTCACACAAAGTACCTACCTATTTTTTATTTTATATTTATCTTAAAAATCGTTTAGGTATGTACATCTGTTCCCTAGATATTTCTTATCTTATACATCCGATTATTCGGAGATTACGAACGGGATAAGATTATTGTTCAGCCCCATTCATGAAAGGTATGAAGTCTTCGGCATAGCCGAAGACAGTCCCGTCCTTACTTGTTCTTCTTCGGTTTCACTCTCTGTTAAATTTGCACCACCTATTTCTGATATTATTCCCTTTCCAGATCTTAGTAGCATCATACGATACTGGACATTTTAAACTGTTATCTTTTTGGATTAGTTCCGTTATGCGAAAGATTATTTTAATTGTGTGTAGGTTGAGCCCCCATGTAATAATAATTAGTAATAATTATTGTTTAAAGTTGTTTATTGATTAAATATTCAATGTTCGATGAATTCAATAAATTACAATTAATAGTTTGGTAGTGAAAATTAGATAATTAACTTGGATTTGAAAATATTCAACTTAATAGTTCAACTTAAATGACACGACTTGTACTACTTAACGACCGACGATTTTCTCTTCGACTTTCAACTTCAACGACTGGATAACGACTTGACTTCTTGATTTCAATGACACCAATAACTGGAGTGCATGGCTATTATCCGAGTATTGCAGGGCTGCCACCCTTTTACATATATATAGTATATATATATATATATATTTTCACAATTTTAGCCCCATTTTAACAGCTAGAAGCTTCAAATTTCACCGAATGCTTACGTATATGGCATATATTGTTGTCTGAAAAAATCATAGAGATCGGTTGTATATATAGTATATATCTCATTCAACTGATTGTTCAGATAAGAAACGTTTCGCAATTTCTACCCCATTTTAACAGCTATAAGCTTCAAATTTCACCGATTGCTTACGTATATAGTATATATTGCTGTGTCAAAAAATCATAGAGATCGGTGATATATATAATATATATATGATGGTATATATAGTATATATATAGTATATATATATTTGTATACCTTTCATGAAAATGAAATGGTATATTAATTTCGTCACGAAACCCAAAATTGTAAGTCCTTAAAGGAAAATAGATAGACCCAACATTAAGTATACCGAAATAATCAGGTTGAAGAGCTGAGTTGATTTAGCCATGTCCGTCTGTCCGTCTGTCTGTTTGTATGCAAACTAGTCCCTCAATTTTTGAGATATATTGATAAAATTTGGTGAGCGGGTGTATTTGGGTGTTCGATTAGACATTTGTCGGAACCGGCCGGATCGGACCACTATAGCATATATCCATACAACCGATTTTTCAGAAAAGAGGATTTTTGTCATATCTTACTCAAATTAACAGAATGAAGCTTCAAACTTCACCATATAATTTCGTATATTGCACATATTGTTGTCTGAAAAAATTGATGAGATCGGTCGTATATATAGTATATATCCCCCACAACCGATTTTTCAGATAAGAAACTTTTCGTAATTACTGCCCTATTTAAAGAGCTAGAGGCTTCAAATTTCAACGAATGCTTACGTATATAGCATATATTGTTGTCTGAAAAAATCATAAAGATCGGTGGTATATATAGTATATATATGGTGGTATATATAGTATATATATATAGTATATATATATATATTTTTTCGCAATTTTAGCCCCATTTTAACAGCTAGAAGCTTCAACTTTCACCGAATGCTTACGTATATGGCATAAATTGTTGTCTGAAAAAATCATAGAGATCGGTTGTATATATAGTATATATCTCATTCAACCGATGTTTCAGATAAGAAACTTTTCGCAATTTCTACCCCATTTTAACAGCTATAAGCTTCAAATTTCACCGATTGCTTACGTATATAGTATATATTGCTGTGTCAAAAAATCATAGAGATCGGTGATATATATAATATATATATGATGGTATATATAGTATATATATAATTTTTTTTTGCGATTTCTGCCCCATTTTAACAGCTAGAAGCTTCAAATTTCACCAAATGCTTACGTGTATAGCATATATTGATGTCTGAAAAAATCATTGAGATCGGTGGTATACATAGTATATATCTCATACAACCGATTGTTCAGATAAGAAACTTTGCGCAATTTCTGCCCCGTTTTAACAGCTAGAAGCTTCAAATTTCACCAAATGCTTACGCATATAGCATATATTGTTGTCTGAAAAAATCATAGAGATCGGTGGTATATATATTATATACTTCATATAAACTGTCATTTTTGGCTCTTTTTTACGGCTAGAAGCTTCAAAATTTATCAAATTTCATCAAATAGTTACGTTTAGGTCATATATTTTTGAAATACGTGATTCGTAGTCATAGTTTTTACATGCAGACCACAAAAAACGTGAAGATTTGCATCCTCACACAAAGTACCTACCTATTTTTATACTCAGTTGAGCAGAGCTCACAGAGTATATTAACTTTGATTGGATAACGGTTGGTTGTACAGGTATAAAGGAATCGATATAGATATAGACTTCCATATATCAAAATCATCAGTATCGAAAAAAAATTTGATTGAGCCATGTCCGTCCGTCCGTCCGTCCGTCTGTCCGTTAACACGATAAGTTGAATAAATTTTGAGGTATCTTGATGAAATTTGGTATGTAAATTCCTGGGCACTCATCTCAGATCCCTGTTTAAAATGAACAATATCGGACTATAACCACGCCCACTTTTTCGATATCGAAAATTTCGAAAAACAGAAAAAATGCGATAATTCATTGCCAAAGGCGGTTAAAGCGATGAAACTTGGTAGATGGGTTGACGTTATGACGCAGAATAGAAAATTAGTAAGATTTCGGACAATGGGCGTGGCAAGGCCCACTTTTACAAGAAGGTAATTTAAAAGTTTTGCAATCTGTAATTTGGCAGTCGTTGAAGATATCATGATGAAATTTGGCAGGAACGTTACTACTATTACTATATATGTGCTAAATAAAAATTAGCAAAATTGGATGAAGAACACGCCCAATTTTAAAAAAAAAATTTTTTTAAATTCAAATTTTAACAAAAAATTTAATATCTTTACTGTATATAAGTAAATTAAGTCAAAATCCAACTCCAGTAATGATATGATGCAACAAAATACAAAAATAAGAGAAAATTTTAAACTGGGCGTGGCTCCGCCCATTTTCATTTAGTTTTTCTAGAATACTTTTAATGCCATAAGTCGAACAAAAATTTACCACCGAATGGGCGAAATCGGTGGAAGCCACGCCCAGTTTTTATACACAGTCCACCGTCTGTCCTTCCGCTCGGCCGTTAACACAATAACTTGAGCAGAAACCGATATATATTTACTTAACTTAGCCTACGTACTTACCTGAACTTACTTTATCTTGGTATAAAAAATGGCCGAAATCAGACCATAACCACGCCCACTTTATCGATATCGAAAATTACGAAAAATGAAAAAAATTCCATAATTCTATACCAAATACGAAAAAAGGGATGAAACATGGTAACTGGATTGGTTTATTGACGCAAAATATAACATTGGAAAAAACTTTGTAAAATGGGTGTGACACCTACCATATTAAGTAGAAGAAAATGAAAAAGTTCTACAAGGCGAAATCAACAGCCCTTGGAATCTTGGCAGGAATACTGTTAGTGGTATTGCATATATAAATAAATTAGCAGTACCTGACAGATGATTTTCTGGATCACCTGGTCCACATTTTGGTCGATATCGCGAGAACGCCTTCACATATACATCTAAGGGCCACTCGCTTTTAAAACCCTCATTAATACCTTTAATTTGATATCCATATCGTACAAACACATTCTAGTGTCACCCCTGGCCCACCCTAATGGCGACATCTCGAAAAGGCGTCCACCTATAGACCTAATGTCCACTGCCTCTTAAAATGCTCAGTAACACCTTTCGTTTGATACCCATATCGTACAAACATTCTAGAGTCACCCCTGGCCCACCCTAATGGCGATATCTCGAAAAGGCGTCCACCTTTAGACCTAATGTCCATTCCCTCTTAAAATGCTCAGTAACACCTTTCGTTTGATACCCATATCGTACAAACATTCTAGAGTCACCCCTGGCCCACCCTAATGGCGATATCTTGAAAAGGCGTCCACCTATAGACCTAATGCCCACTCCCTCTTAAAATGCTCAGTAACACCTTTCGTTTGATACCCATATTGTACAAACATTCTAGAGTCACCCCTGGCCCACCCTAATGGCGATATCTCGAAAAGGCGTCCACCTATAGACCTAATGCCCACTCCCTCTTAAAATGCTCAGTAACACCTTTCGTTTGATACCCATATCGTACAAACATTGTAGAGTCACCCTTGGTCCACCTTTATGGCGATATCTCGAAAAGGCGTCCACCTATAGAACTAAGGATTACTCCCTTTTAAAATACTCATTACCACCTTTCATTTGATACCCGTATCATACAAACACATTCTAGAGTCACCCCTGGCCCACCCTAATGGCGACATTTCGAAAAGGCGTCCACCTATAGACCTAATGCCCACTCCCTCTTAAAATGCTCAGTAACACTTTTCGTTTGATACCCATATCGTACAAACATTCTAGAGTCACCCCTGGCCCACCCTAATGGCGATATCTCGAAAAGGCGTCCACCTATAGACCTAGTGCACACTCCCTCTTAAAATGCTCAGTGTTTACGCGGCGTAGGCTGCCACTCGCCCCATCTCCCCCTTGTACATACGTATATCGATGAATTTATATATATTCCGTATCTTGTACTGTATTTTATTATGGAATTGTATTATAGTGAATTACCCGCATAATCCATGAATTGTATTTACCCTTTAAATTCCCTATTGGGAACACTAATGGACGTGTGGCAGCCTCCACCGCGAAAATCCACCAAATTTAATTCGCCGCAAATACAGGATGGCGATATGGCATGATCGGCCATCTGTCAGAAAAACCACCACCTTTGTATCAATAAAAAAAACACAATTGTCATCTGAAAAAGTTCACACGCTTTTGTAAAAATTTCCTTGTTTTTTATGCAAAACAATACCTTTGATTATTATATATATTTTGCGATCATACGAAGTAACAAGTTTCATACGGTTTCATTGGCATTTTTCTCGATATTGATTTGTGATATTGCGGTCCTGTACCTATTGTTATTACATCTCAAAAAGCAGTAATTAATCACTAATTAATAAGTGTGTGATACTGAAACGAGTATTTTCTTCGAGCTGCAATTTTAAACGGATACAAAATTCTTTGACTACCTAAGCCCCATACGCAGAGAATAATACGCCGGGATCATCATCTGCTCAAGTTTCTGATCACTGGAAGTGCGGACAGTGGACAAGGCTGCATATCATATCCTTTTTCGGCTATCTGGTGTATTTTGCCACACAACTCGGTGCTCACCCGCATACGTATTGATACTTTACATTGCCATAATCTCCATCGTGTACACAATACCAGGTAATTTGCTTCATAATATACGAAGGTAAGTCCCTCATATAGTGAAGTAAGAAACGATAGCCTGCTTGCAGCAGTAACGCTTAGCGCACTACCTCCTAAAGCCCATTCTCACCCAGCAGTGGAGAGAGAACACCCCAACTAACCCCACAACGACGATCAGTAGGCTGACTGATTATCTAATGGTCCTTCGTCGCCATTGACGAACCCAGCCCCTTGTACATTAATATACATATATTAAAACGTTGCCTCCCGTAAATTTTGGTGGATCCCGACCACATAAAATTTTCCCGCCAAAAATACATTTTTCCCGCCATAAAATATATATGTATATTCCCACCACCGGCAAATCCTACTCATACTTTTACAAAATTAACTTGAGTCCCTTGCGGTATAATTTAAATACATATCCCCACTTTTACATTGTTAGCGACACCCAGCAAAAAATTCAGCCACATTCACATTGTTTGAGATACCCAGCAGCAAATTCTGCATGTCATTACAACTAGTCCCAGACTACTCCCAATTGAGTCTAACTGGTCCCAGCCTACTATACTATCGATAAATAGTAAAACTTATCCCTTTGGTTTTCCCTCATAAATAAACACCAGGCAGTCCCAAAAAATAACCAAAATAGCTAAAATAAAATTAAGCAAGTCCCTGTTCAGAATGGCTACCGTGGTCGAAAATAAATTTATATCCGAAACGGATCTCTTTACTGATTACTGCGCTCGGTTCGGCACAACCCAGATCGAAGATAACACCGAGGCATCCCTAAAAATAAAAGATAAAAATATCGATGTGTTCTGGGAAAGGGTACAGAGCGCATATGACGCCGTCGTAGAGTCAGATGACAACGACCTTCCCGAAGACTTTAAGGCCTCAGCCTTCAATAAATACCGCGCCTGCCTTATAGCATATGAAGACACAAAGGCAAGAATAGGCGATCAGCTCCAGCTAAGGTTACTAAGCAATCCCGTCCCCGCTACAACTACCACTCCCCAAGAAAATTCCGGGATGCACCTCAAAGTACCCGCCTGTGACACCGAAGTCTTTTACGGGAGTTATGATCAATGGCCGTCCTTCCGTGACATGTTCACGGCGGTCTATATCAACCACCCCAAACTCTCGAGCGCCCAAAAACTGTACCACCTCAGGTACAAAACCCAAGGGAAAGCCGGCCAGATAGTAAAGCAATTTCCACTGAGTGATGACAACTTTGCTCTGGCTTGGGAAGCTCTTAAATCCCGTTATGAAAATAAAAGAGTCCTGGTCGACAACCAAATCAAAGCCCTCATGACCCTCAAGCCCATTCCGACTGAAAACAGTGAAGACATCCAGCGATTGCAATCCTCCGTTAATAACTGTCTCCAGATATTAGCAACCCAACAAGTCTCGACAGACAGTTGGGACCCCATATTAATATATCTGGTAACCTCAAAACTGCCGGAAAATACAGTTGCGCTTTGGGAGCAATCTTTAAGCTCCAGAAGAGACCTACCGAACTGGTCCCAAATGGACAAGTTTTTGACTACTCGCTACGAGATAGTGGAAAGGGTGGATCAATGGCGACCAGCCAAAACCCGATATAACCCACCCTCCACTAATTCCTCAAAGCCTCCCACAAGTCAAAACAATCCCCAGTTCAGGCAGGCTTAAACCCCTTACCAAAGCCGCAACTCCCCGCAGAACAACAACTACTCTCAAACTCGCACAAATGCTCATGTGGCCGAGCATCAAAAAGTATACGCCTGCAGAAAGTGCAAGCAGAACTCCCACAAGCTACAAAGCTGCTTGCATTATAAAAAGCTGTCAATCCCCGAACGGAAAAAATTCGTGAGAGAAAGCAATCTCTGCGAAAACTGCCTGTCACAAACCCACCTCGTAAAAGAATGCACAAGCACAGGAACGTGTCTATACTGCCAAGGTCGCCACAACTCCACCCTCCACGATACCGGAATATCACACCAAACCAATGGTCCTCGAAGAACGGCAGCCCAAGTAGCAACTACTCAGGACGTTACCATCCCAGATCCCAACGAGGAACTTCCAACCACCTCAAACGCTGCCCGCATCCAATCTTTGCATGCGGAAAATGATAGCAAGATCATTCTCCCCACAGCGATAGTGTCCATAGAACACCGAGGGGACTGCTTCAGGCTCAGAGCCTTAGTGGATCAAGGGTCAGAGCGTAGCTTCATCTCGTCGAAAGCTCAAATCAAGCTAGGCCTCCCATATACCCACTCCCTATTTGAAATATCGGGAATGGGAGGCGGAGTAGTACAAACCTCCAACAAGCTATGCTCACTGACCCTAGTCTCAAATGACCACAAGGTAAAAATAAAGGCCCAGGCAATCGTGCTACCTCGGCTCACTAGGCAACTCCCAACACTCACGCTAAATAACGACCAAATGCGTAAATGGTCCCATCTCAAGCTAGCAGACCAGAACACCCAGAACCCCTCCCAAATTGATCTGGTATTAGGAAGTGATCTTATCCCACAAATAATGCTAAATGGCATCGAAAAGATCTCGCCCACACTGCTAGCACAAAACACGATATTTGGCTGGATAATAAGTGGCCAAACCCCCGAAAAGGTCGGATCACACTCCTCTCAAGCGTGGGAAGTGACGAATGTCCAGCTGAATGAACAGCTAAGGCAATTCTGGGAAATCGAAGAAATACCCAGAGTGCGAGTGGAAAGCCCAGAAGATAAAAGGTGCGAAGACTTTTATCAAAGCACAACCACTCGCATGGATGACGGTCGATATATGGTTCGGCTCCCCTTTAAACCAACTTTCCCGAACGATGTCGACCTAGGTCAGTCCCGTACTGCAGCCCTACGACAGTTCCACGGCATGGAACGTTCCCTCTCAAAAAAGGGCGATCTCAAGCAGCAGTACGACCAGGTACTCGAAGAATATCTGTCCCTAGGCCACATGGAAGAATGCAGTCCCAATGAAATAGAATCCCTGGGTAAATACTGCTCATTCTATCTCCCTCACCATGCAGTCGTAAGGCCAGACAAAAAGACAACAAAACTCAGAGTTGTGTTCAACGCCTCCAAAAAGTCGGGTTCCGGTCACTCCCTCAACGATGTTTTATGTACCGGACCAACCCTCCAACCCGATCTCCGACTTATGTTGCTGAAATGGCGAACATATAAATATGTATTTAATGGCGATGTCGAGAAAATGTACCGCCAAATTCTCTTGCACCCCGATGACCGAGACCACCAACGGATAATATTCCGAACCCCCGAACACAGTCCAATAAAGGACTACAAGTTAAAAACGGTCACCTTCGGGGTTAACTGCGCGCCTTTCCTGGCTATTCGCACTCTACACGAGCTAGCGAAAGACATAGCCGATTCCCATCCACGCGCAGCCCCAATACTAAAATCCGAGACGTATGTTGACGATATTTTATCTGGCAGTCATGATCTTCAATCAGCCGAGCAATCCCTAACAGAGACTATAGACGCTCTCAATTCAGCCGGCTTTCCCCTAAAAAAGATCACGGCAAACCATCCCAAGATCCTCCAAAAAATAGCGAAAACTGATCTGCTGGAAACAAACTTTCTCGAGTTCGAAAAGACTAGCACCGCCAAGACCCTGAGCATCCAGTGGAACGCCCTAACGGATACTTTCTCGTATACCGTCGACTCAAATCCGGCATCCACGGCAGCCACGAAGCGGCAAATCCTCTCCTCCATTGCGAAACTTTTCGATCCCGCAGGGTGGCTAACGCCAATTATGATCCAAGCAAAAGTCTTGATGCAAGAGCTATGGCTAGACGGGACTGACTGGGATGAGCCAGCGAAACCCCTCCGTCTCATCAAGTGGGCGCAATTCGCCGACAATCTCCCAACGATCTCGGATATTCAAATACCACGCTGGATAAACTACCACCCCGATAAACCAGTTGAGCTCCATGGCTTCTGCGACGCCTCGGAAAAGGCTTATTGCGCGACACTGTACGTAAGAACCACCGTAGGAACTCAAGTATTCTCTCACCTTTTAGTCTCTAAAGGGAAAGTGGCCCCCCTAAAAACCGTAAGTTTGCCACGACTAGAGTTATGCGGCGCGGTCTTATTAGCCAAGTTAGTCGCAGTTGTCCAATCCCATTTCGGCCTCAATCAGCGAAAGTTAACCCTGTGGTCTGACTCCGAAATCGTTTTAGCCTGGCTTGAGAAACCACCTCATTCCTGGAAAACCTATGTCTCCAACCGAACAGCGCAGATCATAGACCTCGTTGGAAATGTCCCTTGGCGACATGTGCGAAGCAAAGACAATCCCGCAGATATGGGCACCAGAGGATGCACCCCACTCGAGCTAGCTAACTCATCGCTATGGTGGAATGGCCCAGAGTGGCTTTCCCGACCCCCCGAGGACTGGCCAACACCAACGGCCAGAAATATTGTACCCCCCGAACTTCGCCGAGTCGAATCACTGCATGCAGCGGAAGAGTCAGAAGACTTCTTGGAACGGTTCTCCTCCTATCCCCGCGCCCTACGCGTAACAGCGTACGTGTTAAAATTTGTAACTCGGCTTAGAAATGCTGTAGGAGGCAATCGTACCACTAACGATCCCGCCCTCTCTTACGCCGACGTCATGCGCGCGAAAATCCGTCTGCTGAGCTTGACTCAGTCGAAATTCTTCGCTTCCGAAAGAGCCTCCCTCGAAAATGCAAAACCAATCGGAAAGCGAAGTCCCCTACTGGCACTTGACCCCTTCCTGGATACAAACGGGATGCTCCGGGCCAACGGAAGATTAGTAAACGCCGACATGCCCTACAATGAGTGTCATCCTATCATTCTCCCCGAAAAGGCTAGATTTACTACCCTTTATATAAGGTTTCTACACGAGAGCTTCCTCCATGCGGACCTCCGCCTCCTGCAACAAGCTATGAGGCAGGAATTCTATACCCCCCGACTCAAACCTCAGCTGAAAAATGTATATTCCAATGTAAAGTCTGCACCATTCATAAGCGACAAACGCAATCCCAAATAATGGCAGCTTTACCCCCCCAACGATGCACTTTCGCGCCCCCCTTCACTACTACTGGCGTAGACTTCGCCGGCCCATTTCACATCAGAGCTTCGATGCTCCGATCTCCAACCCTCGTAAAAGGTTATGTGGCCGTTTTCGTTTGCTTCACTACCAAGGCGATCCACCTGGAATTGTGTTCGGATCTCACTAGCAAGGCTTTTCTCGCTGCCTTTGCCCGGTTTGTAGGGCGTCGAGGGTACCCGAAGCAAATGATGAGCGACAACGGCACAACATTCATTGGTGCTAAGCGAGCTACCGAAGTAGAGTTCGTCACCTTCCTCAACGAAGTCTCGACAGATATTGTCAAAAAGTATGCACCACAAGGCATCGATTGGAAATTTATACCTCCAGGCGCACCCCACATGGGCGGATTATGGGAATCTGCCGTCAAAAGCTTTAAAACCCATTTTAAAAAGGTTGCCGGAACACACAGCTTCACCTTTGAAGAATTCGCGACTCTATTAATTCGTATCGAGGCCGTTCTCAATTCTCGCCCTATCTCCCCGCTTTCCCAGGACCCAGCGGATTTCACCGCCCTCACACCTGGCCATTTTCTCCGAGGCGTACCCCTCCTCGCCATCCCCGAACCGAACTATGAGCACCTCTCTATGATCAACCGTTGGGACCGGTTGAAAGTTTTACATCACCAATTCAGCAAGCGCTGGAAGAATGACTATCTCGGCGATCTAGTCGTCATCAAGGAAGACAACCTACCCCCTACCGAATGGCGCCTAGGACGCGTGGAAGACACCCATCTAGGAAGAGACGGCCATATCCGAGTAGTCGACGTACGCACGCAAAACGGTGTGCTCACCAGGCCTATCACAAAATTGTGTTTCCTGCCACCAGCGGAACCTGATTCAGCCCCGCATGGTTCCCTATCATCTCCCGAACCAACTACAGTCCACTAAGCTTACCTATCGACACTATTTCAGAACATAACTGAACCATCCCGCATCTCTCACAATCAGCCTCTAACCTGGCGATTCCTCTCAGACATACCACTAATGTGCATTCATATCCTCTCCTTTCACAGATGGATCGTCAGCGCCCTCCGGTTCCCACACCGCGTCGCTCGCTGGAATCACGAGTAGTAGTACCCGCAGCCCCGACACGTCGCATCACCCCCGCGGTGGCTGATTACCGCAAATGTCGTCTCTGTTTGCAGCATCACGCGCTTTTGGTGTGCCCTCTCTTTCAGGCAATGCCCACGCATCAGCGGTTGGTTATAGTCAAGGCACACCAATTCTGTAGCAACTGTTTGGCATTATCGCATCGGACCAACCAATGCACATCTACTGAACGATGCCGGGACTGCGGGGGCTTCCACCACACCATGCTACACGACGGCACCGGAGGCCGCCAAGCACCCACCGAAGAGGAGTCTCATCAACAACCACGCCGCCGCGTCGCTACACATCACCGTCGTCGTCGTCAACAGCAGCCTGCGAGGTCGCCTCAGCGCGCGCCTACCGCGCATCCAACCCCGCGACGCAGCGTCGAAGAGCGTACCATCCGGTGCACCGCGACCGGCTTGCGCACCGCCACATACAAAACGAAGGTGGGAAAAATCCTGATCCAGGAAGCAGTACGCGCTTTGCAGGAACTGAAGCACACATTAGGCGCTTAGTGCGCCTAGGCGGCCCAGAATGTTTACGCGGCGTAGGCTGCCACTCGCCCCATCTCCCCCTTGTACATACGTATATCGATGAATTTATATATATTCCGTATCTTGTACTGTATTTTATTATGGAATTGTATTATAGTGAATTACCCGCATAATCCATGAATTGTATTTACCCTTTAAATTCCCTATTGGGAACACTAATGGACGTGTGGCAGCCTCCACCGCGAAAATCCACCAAATTTAATTCGCCGCAAATGCAGGATGGCGATATGGCATGATCGGCCATCTGTCAGAAAAACCACCACCTTTGTATCAATAAAAAAAAACACAATTGTCATCTGAAAAAGTTCACACGCTTTTGTAAAAATTTCCTTGTTTTTTATGCAAAACAATACCTTTGATTATTATATATATTTTGCGATCATACGAAGTAACAAGTTTCATACGGTTTCATTGGCATTTTTCTCGATATTGATTTGTGATATTGCGGTCCTGTACCTATTGTTATTACATCTCAAAAAGCAGTAATTAATCACTAATAAATAAGTGTGTGATACTGAAACGAGTGTTTTCTTCGAGCTGCAATTTTAAACGGATACAAAATTCTTTGACTACCTAAGCCCCATACGCAGAGAATAATACGCCGGGATCATCACCTGCTCAAGTTTCTGATCACTGGAAGTGCGGACAGTGGACAAGGCTGCATATCATATCCTTTTGTCGGCTATCTGGTGTATTTTGCCACACAACCCGGTGCTCACCCGCATACGTATTGATACTTTACATTGCCATAATCTCCATCGTGTACACAATACCAGGTAATTTGCTTCATAATATACGAAGGTAAGTCCCTCATATAGTGAAGTAAGAAACGATAGCCTGCTTGCAGCAGTAACGCTTAGCGCACTACCTCCTAAAGCCCATTCTCACCCAGCAGTGGAGAGAGAACACCCCAACTAACCCCACAACGACGATCAGTAGGCTGACTGATTATCTACTCAGTAACACCTTTCATTTGATTCCCATATCGTACAAACACATTCTAGAGACACCCCTGGTCCACCTTTATGGTGATATCTCGAAACGGCGTCCACCTATGGAACTAAGGATCACTCCTTTTCAAAATACTCATTAACAGCTTTCATTTGATGCCCATATCGTACAAACATATTCTAGAGTCACCCCTGGTCCACCTTTATGGCGATTTCTCGAAAAGGCGTTCACCTATAGAACTAAAGCCCATTCCCTTTTAAAATACTCATTACCACCTTTCATTTGATACCCATATCGTACAAACACATTCTAGAGTCACCCCTGGTCCACCTTAATGGCGATATCTCGAAAAGGCGTCCACCGATAGACCTAAGGCCCACTCCCTCTTAAAATGCTCAGTAACACCTTTCATTTGATACCAATATCGTACAAACAAATTCTAGAGTCAGCCCTGATTCACCTTTATGGCGATATCCCTAAATAGCGTCCATCCATAGAACTATGGCCTACTCTCTCTTAAAATACTCTTTAATACCTTCCATTTGATACACATGTCATACAACCACATTCCAGGGTTACCCTAGATTCATTTTCCTACATGGTGATTTTCCTTATTTTGTCTCCATAGCTCTCAACTGAGTATGTAATGTTCGGTTACACCCGAACTTAGCCTTCCTTACTTGTTTATTTTATATTTATCTTAAAAATTGTTTAGATGTGTTCATTTATTTTATATTTATCTTAAAAATTGTTTAGATATGTTCAAATTTCACCAAATGTTTCGTGTATAGCATATACTGTTGTCTGAAAAAATCATAGAGACCGGTGGTATATATAGTATATATCTCATACAACCGATTTTTGAGATAAGAAACTTGGCGCAGTTTCTTCCCGATTTTAACAGCTAGAAGCTTCAAATTTCACCAAATACTTACGTGTATAGCATATATTGTTGTCTGAAAAAATCATTGAGATCGGTGGTATATATAGTATATATCTCATACAACCGATTGTTCAGATAAGAAATTTTGCGTATATAGTATATATTGTTATCTGAAAAAATCATAGATATCGGTTGTATATATATTATATACCCCATATAAACTGTATTTTTTTGCCCCTTTTTTACGGCTAGAAGCTTCAAAATTCATCAAATTTCATCAAATAGTTACGTTTACGTCATATATTGTTGAAATACGTGATTCGTAGTCATAGTTTTTACACGCAGACCACAAAAAACCTGAAAATTTGCATCCTCACACAAAGTACCTACCTATTTTTATACTCAGTTGAGCAGAGCTCACAGAGTATATTAACCTTGATTGGATAACGGTTGGTTGTACAGGTATAAAGGAATCGAGATAGATATAGACTTCCATATATCAAAATCATCAGTATCGAAAAAAAATTCGATTGAGCCATGTCCGTCCGTCCGTCCGTCCGTCTGTCCGTTAACACGATAACTTGAGTAAATTTTGAGGATCTTGATGAAATTGGTATGTGGGTTCCTGGGCACTCATCTCAGATCGATATTTAAAATGAACGATATCGGACAATAACCACGCCCACTTTTTCGATATCGAAAATTTCGAAAAATCGAAAAATTGCGATAATTCATTACCAAATACGCATTAAGCGATGAAACTTGGTAGGTGAGTTGAGCTTATGGCGCAGAATAGAAAACTAGTAAAATTTTGGACAATGGGCGTGGCACCGCCCACTTTTAAATGAAGGTAATTTAGAAGTTTTGTAAGCTGTAATTTGGCAGTCGTTGAAGATATCATGATGAAATTTGGCAGGAACGTTACTCTTATTACTTTATGTCTGCTTAATAAAAATTAGAAAAATCTAAGAACGACCACGCCCACTTTTTAAAAAAAATTTTTTTTAAATTCAAATTTTAAAAGAAAAGTTAATATCTTTACAGCATATAAGTAAATTATGCCAACATTCAACTCCAGTAATGATATGGTGCAACAAAATACAAAAATAAAAGAAAATTTCAAAATGGGTGTGGCTCCGCCCTTTTTCATTTAATTTGTCTAGGATGCTTTTAATGCCATAAGTCGAACAAAAATTAACCAATCCTTGTGAAATTTGGTAGAGGCTTAGCTCCTAGGACGATAACTGTTTTCTGTGAAAAAGGGCGAAATCGGTGGAAGCCACGCCCATTTTTTATACACAGCCGGTCGTCTGTCCTTCCGCTCGGCCGTTAACACGATAACTTGAGCAAAAATTGATATATCTTTACTAAACTCAGTTCACGTACTTATATGAACTCACTTTGTATTGGTGTAAAAAATGGCCGAAATCCGACTATGACCACGCCCACTTTTTCGATATCGAAAATTACGAAAAATGAAAAAAATGCCATAATTATATACCAAATACAAAAAAAGCAATGAAACATGGTAATTTTATTGGTCTATTGACGCAAAATATAACTTTAGAAAAAAACTTGGTAAAATGGATGTGGCCATGTTATGCGAATGAAAGATGATGCTCCGGCCAAGAAAGTGTTCCTATCGGAACCCGCCTATGGAAGCAGAGGTAGAGGGCGGCCCCCACTCCGTTGTAAGGACCAGGTGGAAAACGATTTAAATTCCCTTGGTGTGACCAATTGGCGCCGATTGACGGAGCGAAGGAGCGACTGGCGCGCCTTGTTGGACAGCCATAACCGTTTAGACGGTTAAGCGCCAATTAAGTAAGTAAGTAAAATGGGTGTGACACCTACCATATTAAGTAGAAGAAAATGAAAAAGTTTTGCAGGGCGAAATCAAAAGCCCTTGGAATCTTGGAAGGAATACTGTACGTGTAAATTAGCGGTACCCGACAAATGATGTTCTGGATCACCCTGGTCCACATTTAGGTAGATATCTCGAAAACGCCTTCACATATACAACTAAGGGCCACTCCCTTTTAAAACCCTCATTAATACCTTTAATTTGATACCCATATCGTACAAACACATTCTAGAGTCACCCCTGGTCCACGTTTATGGCGATATCTCGAAAAGGCGTCCACATATAGAACTAAGGCCCACTCCTTTTTAAAATACTCATTAACACCTTTCATTTGATACCCATATCGTACAATCAAATTCTAGAGTCACCCCTGGTCCACCTTCATGTCGATATCTCGAAAAGGCGTCCACCTATAGAACTAAGGCCCACGCATTTTTAAAATACTCATTAACACCTTTCATTTGATACCTATATCGTACAAAAACATTCTAGAGTCACCCCTGGCCCACCTTTATGGCGATATCTCGAAAAGGCATCCACCTATAGAACTAAGGCCCACTCCCTTTTAAAATACTCATTAACACCTTTCATTTGATACCCATATCGTATAAACAAATTCTAGAGTCACCCCTGCTCCACCTTTATGTCGATATCTCGAAAAGGCGTCCACCTATAGAACTAAGGCCCACGCCCTTTTAAAATACTCATTAACACCTTTCATTTGATACCCATATCGTACAACCAAATTCTAGAGTCACCCCTGGTCCACCTTTATGGCAATATCTCGAAAAGCGTCCACCTATAGAACTAAGGCCCACACCCTTTTAAAATACTCATTAACACCTTTCATTTGATACCCATATCGTACACAAAAATTCTAGAGTCACCCCTGGCCCACCTTTATGGCGATATCCCTAAATGTAGTCCATCTATAGATCTATGGCCCACTTCCTCTTAAAATACTCTTTAATACCTTCCATTTGATACACATGTCATACAAACACATTCCAGGGTTACCCTAGGTTCCTTTTACAATATGGTGATTTCCCTTACTTTGTCTCCACAGCTCTCAACTGAGTATGTAATGTTCGGTTACCCCCGAACTTTGCCTTCCTTACTTGTTTTATATTTATCTTAAAAATCGTTTAGATATGTTCAAATTTTTTTATTTTATATTTATCTTAAAAATCGTTTAGATATGTTCAAATTTCACCAAATGTTTACGTGTATAGCATATATTGTTGTCTGAAAAAATCATAGAGACCGGTGGTATATATAATCTCATACAACCGATTGTTCAAATAAGAAACTTTGCGCAATTTGTTCCCCATTTTAACAGCTAGAAGCTTCAAATTACACCAAATGCTTACATGTATAGTATATATTGTTGTCTGAAAAAATCATTGAGATCGGTGGTACATATATTATATACCCCATATAAACTGTATTTTTTTGCCCCTTTTTTACGGCTAGAAGCTTCAAAATTCATATTATTTCATCAAATAGTTAAGTTTTTACACGCAGACCACAAAAAACTGAAAATTTGCATCCTCACACAAAGTACCTACCTATTTTTATACCTTTCATGAAAATGAAATGGTATATTAATTTCGTCACGAAACCCTAAATTGTAAGTCCTTGAAGGAAAATAGATAGACCCACCATTAAGTATACTGAAATAATCAGGTTGAAGAGCTGAGTTGATTTAGCCATGTCCGTCTGTCCGTCTGTCCGTCTGTCTGTTTGTATGCAAGAGAGTATGAGATATCTTGATAAAATATGCTGAGCGAGTGTATTTGGGTGTTCGATTAGACATTTGTCGGAACCGGCCGGATCGGACCACTATAGCATATATCCTCCATACAACCGATTTTTCAGAAAAAGAGAATTTTTGTGATATCTTACTCAATTTAACAGATTGAAGCTTCAAACTTCACCATATACTTTCGTATATTGCACATATTGTTGCCCGAAAAAAATTGATGAGATCGGTCGTATATATAGTATATATCCCCCACAACCGATTGTTCAGATACGAAACTTTTCATAAATACTGCCCTATTTGAAGAGCTAGAGGCTTCAAATTTCAACGAATGCTTACGTATATAGCATATATTGTTGTCTGAAAAAATCATACAGATCGGTGTTATATATAGTATATATATGGTGGTATATATAATATATATATATATAGTATATATAAATATTTTCGCAATTTTAGCCCCATTTTAACAGCTAGAAGCTTCAAATATCACCAAATTCTTACGTATATAGCATATATTGTTGTCTGAAAAAATCATAGAGATCGGTGGTATATTATATACTTCATATAAACTGTCATTTTTGCCCCTTTTTTACGGATAGAAGCTTCAAAATTCATCAAATTTCATCAAATGGTTACGTTTACTTCATATATTTTTGAAATACGTTATTCGTAGTCATAGTTTTTACATGCAGACCACAAAAAACGTGAAGCTTTGCATCCTCACCCAAAGTACCTACCTATTTTGATACTCAGTTGAGCAGAGCTCACAGAGTATATTAACTTTGATTGGATAACGGTTGGTTGTACAGGTATAAAGGAATCGAGATAGATATAGACTTCCATATATCAAAATCATCAGTATTGAAAAAAAATTTGATTGAGCCATGTCCGTCCGTCCGTCCGTCCGTCTGCCCATTAACACGATAACTTGAGTAAATTTTGAGGTATCTTGATGAAGTTTGGTATGTAGATTCCTGGGCACTCATCTCAGATCGCTATTTAAAATGAAGAATATCGGACTATAACCACGCCCATTTTTTCGATATCGAAAATTTCGAAAAACCGAAAAAATGCGATAATTCATTGCCAAAGGCGGATAAAGCGATGAAACGTGGTAGATGGGTTTACGTTATGACGCAGAATAGAAAATTAGTAAGATTTTGGACAATGGTTTTTGCAAGTTTTGCAAGCTGTAATTTGGCAGTCGTTGAAGATGTAATGATGAAATTTGGCAGGAACGTTACTACTATTACTATATATGTGCTAAATAAAAATTAGCAAAATTGGATGAAGAACACGCCCACTTTTTAAAAAAAAATTTTTTAAATTCAAATTTTAACAAAAAATTTAATATCTTTACTGTATATAAGTAAATTAAGTCAAAATTCAACTCCAGTAATGATATGATGCAACAAAATACAAAAATAAAAGAAAATTTTAAAATGGGCGTGGCTCCGCCCATTTTCATTTAGTTTGTCTAGAATAATTTTAATGCCATAAGTCGAACAAAAATTTACCAATCCTTCTTAAATTTGGTAGGGGCATAGATTCTATGACGGTAACTGTTTTCTGTGAAAATATGCGAAATCGGAGGAAGCCACGCCCAGTTTTTATACACAGTCCACCGTCTGGCCTTCCTCTCGGCCGTTAACACAATAACTTGAGAAAAACTGATATATCTTTACTAAACTTAGTACACGTATTTATCTGAACTCACTTTATCTTGGTATAAAAAATGGTTACAAGGAAGTTCTACAAGGCGAAATCAACAGCGTTTGGAATCTTGGCAGGAATACTGTTAGTAGTATTGCATATATAAATAAATTAGCAGTACCCAACAGATGATTTTCTGGATCACCTGGTCCACATTTTGGTCGATATCGGGAAAACGCCTTCACATATACATCTAAGGGCCACTCGCTTTTAAAACCCTCATTAATACCTTTAATTTGATATCCATATCGTACAAACACATTCTAGAGTCACCCCTGGCCCACCCTAATGGCGATATCTCGAAAAGGCGTCCACCTATAGACCTAATGCCCACTCCCTCTTAAAATGCTCAGTAACACCTTTCGTTATTTACACATATCGTACAAACATTCTAGAGTCACCCCTGGCCCACCCTAATGGCGATATCTCAAAAAGGCGTCCACCTATAGACCTAGTGCCCACTCCCTCTTTAAAATGCTCAGTAACACCTTTCGTTTGATACCCATATCGTAAAAACCTTCTAGAGTCACCCCTGGCCCACCCTAATGGCGATATATCGAAAAGGCGTCCACCTATAGACCTAATGCCCACTCCCTCCTAAAATGCTGAGTAACACCTTTCGTTTGATACCCATATCGTACAAACATTCTAGAGTCACCCCTGGCCCACCCTAATGGCGATATCTCGAAAAGGTGTCCACCTATAGGCCTAATGCCTACTCCCTCTTAAAATGCTCAGTAACACCTTTCGTTTGATACCCATATCGTACAAACATTCTAGAGTCACCCCTGGCCCACCCTAATGGCGATATCTCGAAAAGGCGTCCACCTATAGACCTAATGCCCACTCCCTCTTAAAATGCTCAGTAACACCTTTCGTTTGATACCCATATCGTACAAACATTGTAATCACCCCTGGCCCACCCTAATGGCGATATCTCGAAAAGGCGTCCACCTATAGACCTAATGCCCACTCCCTCTTAAAATGCTCAGTAACACCTTTCATTTGATTCCCATATCGTACAAACACATTCTGGAGTCACCCCTGGTCCACCTTTATGGCGATATCTCGAAACGGCGTCCACCTATGGAACTAAGGATCACTCCCTTTGAAAATACTCATTAACACCTTTCATTTGATACCCATATCGTACAAACACATTCTAGAGTCACCCCTGGCCCACCTTAATGGCGATATCTCGAAAAGGCGTCCACCGATAGACCTAAGGCCCGCTCCCTCTTAAAATGCTCAGTAACACCTTTCGTTTGATACCCATATCGTACAAACACATTCTAGAGTCACCCCTGGCCCACCCTAATGGCGATATCTCGAAAAGGCGTCCCCCCATAAGACCTAATGCCCACTCCCTCTTAAAATGCTCAGTAACACCTTTCGTTTGATACCCATATCGTACAAACATTCTAGAGTCACCCCTGGTCCACCTTTATGGCGATATCTCGAAAAGGCTTCCACCTATAGAACTAAGGATTACTCCCTTTTAAAATAATCATTACCACCTTTCATTTGATACCCATATCGTAAAAACACATTCTAGAGTCACCCCTGGCCCACCCTAATGGCGATATTTCGAAAAGGCGTCCACCTATAGACCTAATGCCCACTCCCTTTTAAAATGCTCAGTAACACCTTTCGTTTGATACCCATATCGTACAAACATTCTAGAGTCACCCCTGGCCCACCCTAATTGCGACATCTCGAAAAGGCGTCCACCTATAGACCTAATGCCCACTCCCTCTTAAAATGCTCAGTAACACCTTTCATTTGATTCCCATATCGTACAAACACATTCTGGAGTCACCCCTGGTCCACCTTTATGGCGATATCTCGAAACGGCGTCCACCTATGGAACTAAGGATCACTCCCTTTGAAAATACTCATTAACACCTTTCATTTGATACCCATATCGTACAAACACATTCTAGAGTCACCCCTGGCCCACCTTAATGGCGATATCTCGAAAAGGCGTCCACCGATAGACCTAAGGCCCGCTCCCTCTTAAAATGCTCAGTAACACTTTTCATTTGATAGCCATATCGTACAAACAAATTCTAGAGTCAGCCCTGGTCCACCTTTATGGCGATTTCTCGAAAAGGCATTCACCTATAGAACTAAAGCCCATTCCCTTTTAAAATACTCATTACCACCTTTCATTTGATACCCATATCGTACAAACACATTCTAGAGTCACCCCTGGCCCACCTTAATGGCGATATCTCAAAAAGGCGTCCACCGATAGACCTAAGGCCCGCTCCCTCTTAAAATGCTCAGTAACACCTTTCATTTGATACCCATATCGTACAAACAAATTCTAGAGTCAGCCCTGGTCCACCTTTATGGCGATATGCCTAAATGGCGTCCATCCATAGAACTATGGCCTACTCTCTCTTAAAATACTCTTTAATACCTTCCATTTGATACACATGTCATACAACCACATTCCAGGGTTACCCTAGGTTCATTTTCCTACATGGTGATTTTCCTTATTTTGTCTCCATAGCTGTCAACTGAGTATGTAATGTTCAGTTACACCCGAACTTAGCCTTCCTTACTTGTTTATTTTATATTTATCTTAAAAATCGTTTAGATATGTTAAAATTTTTTATTTTATATTTATCTTAAAAATCGTTTAGATATGTTCAAATTTCACCACATGTTTACGTGTATAGCATATATTGTTGTCTGAAAAAATCATAGAGACCGGTGGTATATATTATCTCATACAACCGATTGTTCAAATAAGAAACTTTGCGCAATTTCTTCCCCATTTTAACAGCTAGAAGCTACAAATTTCACCAAATGCTTACATGTATAGTATATATTGTTGTCTGAAAAAATCATTGAGATCAGTGGTACATATATTTTATACCCCATATAAACTGTATTTTTTGCCCCTTTTTTACGGCTAGAAGCTTCAAAATTCATAACATTTCATCAAATAGTTACGTTTACGTCATATATTGTTGAAATACGTGATTCGTAGTCATAGTTTTTACACGCAGACCACAAAAAACCTGAAAATTTGCATTCTCACACAAAGTACTTACCTATTTTTAAACCTTTCATGAAAATGAAATGGTATATTAATTTCGTCATGAAACCGAAAATTGTAAGTCCTTAAAGGAAAATAGATAGACCCACCATTAAGTATACCGAAATAATCAGGTTGAAGAGCTGAGTTGATTTAGCCATGTCCGTCTGTCTGTTTGTATGCAAACTAGTCCCTCAATTTTTGAGATATCTTGATAAAATTTGGTGAGCGGGTGTATTTGGGTGTCCGATTAGACATTTGTCGGAACCGACCCGATCGGACCACTATAGCATATATCCTCCATACAACCGATTTTCAGAAAAAGAGGATTTTTGTAATATCTTACCCAATTTAACAGATTGAAGCTTCAAACTTCACCATATACTTTCGTATATTGCACGTATTGTTGCCTGAAAAAATTGATGAGATCGGTCGTATATATAGTATATATCCCCCACAACCGATTGTTCAGATAAGGAACTTTTCGTAATTACTGCCCTATTTTAAGAGCTAGAGGCTTCAAATTTCAACGAATGCTTACGTATATAGCATATGTTGTTGTCTGAAAAAATCATAAAGATCGGTGGTATATATAGTATATATATGGTGGTATATATAGTATATATATATATATAGTATATATATATATATATATTTTCGCAAATTTTAGCCCCATTTTAACAGCTAGCAGCTTCAAATTTCACAGAATACTTACGTATATAGCATATATTATTGTCTGAAAAAATCATAGAGATCGGTTGTATATATAGTATATATCTCATACAACCGATTGTTCAGATAAGAAACTTTTCGCAATTTCTACCCCATTTTAACAGCTATAAGCTTCAAATTTCACCGATTGCTTACGTATATAGCATATATTGTTGTCTGAAAAAATCATAGAGATCGGTTGTGTATATAGTATATATCTCATACAACCGATTGTTCAGATAAGAAACTTTGCGCAATTTCTGCCCCGTTTTAACAGCTAGAAGCTTCAAATTTCACAAAATGCTTACGTATATAGCATATATTGTTGTCTGAAAAAATCATAGAGATCGGTGGTATATATATTATATACTTCATATAAACTGTCATTTTTGCCCCTTTTTTACGGCTAGAAGCTTCAAAATTCATCAAATTTCATCAAAGAGTTACGTTTACGTCATATATTTTTGAAATACGTGAATCGTAGTCATAGTTTTTACATGCAGACCACAAAAAACGTGAAGCTTTGCATCCTCACACAAAGAACCTACCTATTTTTTGTTTTATATTAATCTTAAAAATCGTTTAGGTATGTAGATCTGTTCACTATATATTTCTTATCTTATACATCCGATTATTCGGAGATTACGAACGGGATAAGATTATTGTTCAGCCCCATTCATGAAAGGTATGATGTCTTCGGCACAGCTGAAGACAGTCCCGTCCTTACTTGTTTATTTTATATTTATCTTAAAAATCGTTTAGATATGTTCAAATTTCACCAAATGTTTACGTGTCAGCATATACTGTTGTCTGAAAAAATCATAGAGACCGGTGGTATATATAATCTCATACAACCGATTGTTCAAATAAGAAACTTTGCGCAATTTCTTCCCCATTTTAATAGCTAGAAGCTTCAAATTTCACCAAATGCTAACATGTATAGTATATATTGTTGTCTGAAAAATTTATTGAGATCGGTGGTACATATATTATATACCCCATATAAACTCTATTTTTTTGCCCCTTTTTTACGGCTAGAAGCTTCAAAATTCATAAAATTTCATCAAATAGTTACGTTTATGTCATATATCGTTGAAATACGTGATTCGTAGTCATAGTGTTTACACGCAGACCACAAAAAACCTGCAAATTTGCATCCTCACACAAAGTACCTACCTATTTTTATACCTTTCATGAAAATGAAATGGTATATTAATTTCGTCACGAAACCCAAAATTGTAAGTCCTTGAGGGAAAATAGATAGGCCCACCATTAAGTATACCGAAATAATCAGGTTGAAGGGCTGAGTTGATTTAGCCATGTCCGTCTGTCCGTCTGTCTGTTTGTATGCAAGCTAGTCCCTCAATTTTTGAGATATCTTGATAAAATTTGGTGAGCGGGTGTATTTGGGTGTCCGATTAGACATTTGTCGGAACCGGCCGGATCGGACCACCATAGCATATATCCTCCATACAACCGATTTTTCAGAAAAAGAGGATTTTTGTAATATCTTAATCAATTTAACAGATTGAAGCTTCAAACTTCACCATATACTTTCGTATATTGCACATATTTTTGCCTGAAAAAATTGATGAGATCGGTCGTATATATAGTATATATCCCCCACAACCGATTGTTCAGATAAGAAACTTTTCGTAATTACTGCCCTATTTTAAGAGCTAGAGGCTTCAAATTTCAACGAATGCTTACGTATATAGCATATATTGTTGTCTGAAGAAATCATACAGATCGGTGGTATATATAGTATATATATGGTGATATATATAATATATATATATAGTATATATATATATATATATTTTCGCAATTTTAGCCCCATTTTAACAGCTAGAAGCTTAAAATTTTACCGAACGCTTACATATGTATATGGCATATATCGTTGTCTGAAAAAATCATAGAGATCGGTTGTATATATAGTATATATCTCATACAACCGATTGTTCAGATAAGAAACTTTTCGCAATTTCTACCCCATTTTAACAGCTATAAGCTTCAAATTTCACCGATTGCTTAGGTATATAGTATATATTTTTGTGTCAAAAAATCATAGAGATCGGTGATGTATATAATATATATATGATGGTATACATAGTATATATATATAGTATATATATATTTTTTTTTTGCGATTTCGGCCCCATTCGGCACATCTAGAAGCTTAAAGTTTCACCAAATGCTTACGTGTATAGCATATATTGATGTCTGAAAAAATCATTGAGATCGGTTGTATACATAGTATATATCTCATACACCCGATTGTTCAGATAAGAAACTTTGCGCAATTTCTGCCCCGTTTTAACAGCTATAAGCTTCAAATTTCACCAAATGCTTACGCATATAGCATATATTGTTGTCTGAAAAAATCATAGAGATCGGTGGTATATATTATATACTTCATATAAACTCTCATTTTTTCCCCTTTTTTACGGATAGAAGCTTAAAAATTCATCAAATTTCTTCAAATGGTTACGTTTACTTCATATATTTTTGAAATACGTGATTCGTAGTCATAGTTTTTACATGCAGACCACAAAAAACGTGAAGCTTTGCATCCTCACACAAAGTAGCTATCTATTTTTATACTCAGTTGAGCAGAGCTCACAGAGTATATTAACTTTGATTGGATAACTGTTGGTTGTGCAGGTATAAAGGAATCGAGATAGATATAGACTTCCATATATCAAAATCATCGGTATCGAAAAAAAATTCGATTGAGCCATGTCCGTCCTTCCGTCCGTCCGTCTGTCCGTTAACACGATAACTTGAGTAAATTTTGAGGTATCTTCATGAAATTTGGTATGTTGGTTCCTAGGCACTCATCTCAGATCGCTATTTAAAATGAACAATTTCGGACAATAACCACGCCCACTTTTTCGATATCGAAAATTTCGAAAAATCGAAAAAGTGCAATAATTCATTACCAACTACGGATAAAGCGATGAAACTTGGTAGGTGAATTGAACTTATGACGCAGAATAGAAAACTCGTAAAATTTTGGACAGTGGGCTTGGCACCGCCCACTTTTAAAAGAAGGTAATTTAGAAGTTTTGCAAGCTGTAATTTGGCAGTCGTTGAAGATATCATGATGAAATTTAGCAGGAACGTTAATCTTATTACTATATGTCTGCTTAATAAAAATTAGCCAAATCGGAGAACGACCACGCCCACTTTTTAAACATTTTTTTTTTTTAAATTCAAATTTTAAAAGAAAAGTTAATATCTTTACAGTATATAAGTAAATTATGTCAACATTCAACTCCAGTAATGATATGGTGCAACAAAATACAAAAATAAAAGAAAATTTCAAAATGGGCGTGGCTCCGACCTTTTTCATTTAATTTGTCTAGGATACTTTTAATTCCATAATTCGAACAAAAATTTACCAATCCTTGTGAAATTTGGTAGAGGCTTAGATTCTAGGACGATAACAGTTTTTTGTGAAAAAGGGCGAAATCGGTTGAAGCCACGCCCAGTTTTTATACACAGTCGACCGTCTGTCCTTCCGCTCCGCCGTTAACATGATAACTTGAGCAACAATCGATATATCTTTACTAAACTCAGTTCACGTACTTATCTGAACTCACTTTGTATTGGTGTAAAAAATGGCCGAAATCCGACTATGACCACGCCCACTTTTTCGATATCGAATATTACGAAAAATGAAAAAAATGCCATAATTATATACCAAATACGAAAAAAGGGATGAAACATGGTAATTGTATTAGTCTATTGACGCAAAATATAACTTTAGAAAAAAACTTGGTAAAATGGGTGTGACACCTACCATATTAAGTAGAAGAAAATGAAAAAGTTTTGCAGGGCGAAATCGAAAGCACTTGGAATCTTGGAAGGAATACTGTTCGTGGTATTACATATATAAATAAATTAGCGGTACCAGACAGATGATGTTCTGGATCACCCTGGTCCACATTTTGGTCGATATCTCGAAATTGCCTTCACATATACAACTAAGGGCCACTCCCTTTTAATACCCTCATTAATACTTTTAATTTGATACCCATATCGTACAAACACTTTCTAGAGTCACCCCTGGTCCACGTTTATGGCGATATCTCTAAAAGGCGTCCACATATAGAACTAAGGCCCACTCCTTTTTAAAATACTCATTAACACCTTTCATTTGATACCCATATCGTACAAACAAATTCTAGAGTCACCCCTGGTCCACCTTTATGGCGATATTTCTAAAAGGCGTCCACCTATAGAACTAAGGCCCACGCCCTTTTAAAATACTCATTAACACCTTTCATTTGATACCCATATCGTACAAACAAATTCTAGCGTCACCCCTGGTCCACCTTTATGGCGATATTTCGAAAAGGCATCCACCTATAGAACTAAGGCCCACGCCCTTTTAAAATAATCATTAACACCTTTCGTTTGATACCCATATTGTACAAACGCATTCTAGGTTCAACCCTGGTGCACTTTTATAACGATATTCCGAAAAAGCGTCCACCTATAGAACTAAGGCCCACTCCCTTTTAAAATACTCATTAACACCTTTCATTTGATACCCTTATAGTACAAACAAATTCTAGAGTCACCCCTGGTCCACGTTTATGGCGATATCTCGAAAAGGCGTCCACATATAGAACTAAGGCCCACTCCTTTTTAAAATACTCATTAACACCTTTCATTTGATACCCATATCGTACAAACAAATTCTAGAATCACCCCTAGTCCACCTTTATGGCGATATCTCGAAAAGACGTCCACCTATAGAACTAAGGCTCACGCCCTTTTAAAACACTTATTCACACCTTTCGTTTGATACCCATATTGTACAAACGCATTCTAGAGTCAACCCTGGTGCACTTTTATAACGATATTCCGAAAAAGCGTCCACCTATAGAACTAAGGCCCACTCCCTTTCAAAATACTCATTAACAACTTTCATTTGATACCCATATAGTACAAACAAATTCTAGAGTCACCCCTGGTCCACCTTTATGGCGATATCTCGAAAAGGCGCCCATCTATAGAACTTAGGCCCACGCGCTTTTTAAATACTCATTAATACCCTTCATTTGATACCCATATCGTACAAAATAAATTCTAGAGTCACCCCTGGTCCACCTTTATGGCGATATCTCGAAAAGGCGTCCACATATACAACTAAGGCCCAATCCTTTTTAAAATACTCATTAACACCTTTCATTTGATACCCATATTGTACAAACGCATTCTAGAGTCACCCCTGGTCCACCTTTATGACGATATCTCGAAAAGGCGTCCACCTATAGAACTTAGGTCAGCTCCCTTTTAAAATTATCATTAACACATTTCATTTGATACCCATATCGTACAAACAAATTCTAGAGTCAGGCCTGGTCCACCTTTATGGCGATATCCCTAAATGGCGTCCATCTATAGAATTATGGCCCACTTCCTCTTAAAATACTCTTTAATACCTTCCATTTGATACACATGTCATACAAACACATTCCAGGGTTACCCTAGGTTCTTTTTACAACATGGTGATTTTCCCTTACTTTGTCTCCACAGCTCTCAACTGAGTATGTAATGTTCGGTTACACCCGAACTTAGCCTTCGTTACTTGTTTATTTTATATTTATCTTAAAAGTCGTTTAGATATGTTCAAATTTTTTATTTTATATTTATCTTAAAAATCGTTTAGATATGTTCAAATTTTACCAAATGTTTACGTGTATAGCATAGATTGTTGTCTGAAAAAATCATAGAGACCGGTGGTATATATAATCTCATACAACCGATTGTTCAAATAAGAAACTTTGCGCAATTTCTTCCCCATTTTAACAGCTAGAAGCTTCAAATTTCACCAAATGCTTACATGTATAGTACATATTGTTTTCTGAAAAAATCATTGAGATTGGTGGTACATATATTATATACCCCATATAAACTGTATTTTTTTGCCTTTACGGCTAGAAGCTTCAAAATTCATAACATTTCATCAAATAGTTACGTTTACGTCATATATTGTTGAAATACGTGATTCGTAGTCATAGTTTTTACACGCAGACCACAAAAAAACTGAAAATTTGCATCCTCACACAAAGTACCTACCTATTTTTTATTTTTTATTTATCTTAAAAATCGTTTAGGTTTTCACTAGATATTTCTTATCTTATACATCCGATTATTCGGAGATTACGAACGGGATAAGATTATTGTTCAGCCCCATTCATGAAAGGTATGAAGTCTTCGGCATAGCCGAAGACAGTCCCGTCCTTACTTGTTTTTTTTTTTTCAAAATGTAAACAAAGTTATTTACCATCATCTTCGAAAGTGAAGTATTTCGATCGCGATGACGTTTGGTTGGTGTTCGTACCGTCGACTTCAAGCTTATGGTTAGAGCTCTTTCGTATGTATATAACATCTTCCATCAAATCAGTGTTTGTCTTCTGCAACACCTTGAGCCAGTTGACTTTAACATCTGGTGTTAAAACTGAAACAGATATTTTGCAATATTTGCTTCGGGAGCTAACGAAAAGAAAATATTGAATCGTTGCCTTAACTGCGCTTCTAAATTTTCCCAAATAAAGGTTAATAATGCATCATTTCTTCTGCTAAGTTTCTTTAGTTTGTTGCTTAGTGTCATGAGCACTGGAAGCAAATATCCGTATACAACGTTTCCCCTTGGAAAAATCTAAAAATCGAGAGCTTCTGCTATGGACTGCATTATACAGAGATATAATTGTGAATACTCGATATCTTCGGAAGAAAATAGTGGGAGACTTAGTCGTTAAGCTCTTGTAACTTGTCTTTGAACAAAAGGAGCCTTAGCACTGCATTATGTAAATAATTCCAACTGTTGGAACTGAGTTTAAAACCTCTTCTATTATTTCAGAGGACTCTGGCCATTTGCATTTTTTCCAAATATCGTTACATTTTTTGAAAACCTAATATGATTGGAGCTGTAGAACCTTCGCATATCTAAAATGCAACTCCTTTCCACTTTTTAATATTTTTATGTAGTCAGTGGTAGCTAGTAAATTTAACGTGTGAGTCGAGCACCTGTGGTGCTTTGGTAAACAATTTTGGTTACTAAAATCCACTACCTCCACCTCACCTTCATCTATATTTTCTCCACAACTTTAAGTAATTCAAAGTAAGTAATTCCCAAGTCTTTACAAGCTTTAACAAAGTTGGACCCATTATCTGTTACTGTCATGATAATATTTCCGTTGTTGAGACCAAAATGTTGTTAATTTCTTTAATCATTTGATAAGTTTTGTCTGCCGAATGAACTCCCATAATCTTTCTACAAGCTAAAGCTACTGATTTGCATTTAAAATTGTCCAAAATTCAGTGGCACGTATAACCCAAGAAGATACGGTGGTTTCCAGACCAAATGTCAGTCGTCGTACAAAAGATAAATTGATGACTTCATTTAAGCCAACATTTCTTTATATATACATGACTTTCAACTGCTTTGACGCTGTATTTCTACTCAAAACTTTAAAACCAGTCCCTTTAAATAAGTCAACAATTGATTTTTTGTCCACAGTCGCAAGTGGTAATGCGCAATCCACAACAGCCCGCAACAACGTTTGTTGAAAACCTCTTGAGAAGAAGGATGCTGAAAAGACGTTTCTTTGCGCATCTTTTATCTTCCGAAAGCTTCGCTATGTTTTATATTGAGATGTGTTATAAATAGAGACGATATATTTCCTTCACCATTTATTATGCGATCACAACTTGTGCACCTAGCTGTCATAACTGACATGTTATAAATATAGTCCTTTAATTGTTAAAAAATTCAATATTAAAATTGGAGCCGTCTGTATAAGTCCATGTAACTCAGGCTCCTCCTAAAGGAAGTTAAGAATAAACTAAAATGTTATAGAAAATGCTTTAAATTCAGATTTTACTTCAAGAGGGTTTTGACACTTTGGCTGCTCACGGATCATATTGCATTAAGCGTTTTCTATTTCTGCCATTTTTATCTCATTGCGCTTTATACACATAAAACTGGACATAATGTCTTTAGTCAGTTATTAAAATATATAATTTTATTTCATTTATTAAAAATATATATTAGTACAATTAGATCCTGTATGATCTTTTATAACACAACAGACATTAAATAAAAGCATAATAATATAATATTCAAGCTTTAAATTTAAAACATTAAAATAACCTATTTATGGTATATAAAATAAAATATGATGGAAACCAAAACAAATTCATAACAGAAATGCTCATTACAATTCTAAAATAAAAAAGTTAAATATTAGCAAATATTCGCTCCCAACGCTTACAAAAGATAATTAGGAAAATAAAAATGAACTTAGTATTGAAAGCGGTTATATGTAAATATACAGAAAGCTTGCAATAAGTTATTTTGAAAAACAGAATTGCTTGTTGGGTACCAGAATACATAAATTATAATAATCATAATTGACTAAAAGATATGTAGGTAAACTCAGTATCGAACCAAGACATTTCAATTCATTAAAAAAAGAGCGAATATATAACATTCTTAAAGTTGGCTTTATTAAGCTATTGCGAATTGAGTTCGGGATGGAGTTCCATATGCGGACTGCATTGACAAAGAATAGCCTTGCAGAGTTCAAATAGTTGTAGTTTGGTAAAATTATGTCACATATGCGAGCAGACTGTGAGAGAGTCAACTTGTTATCTAAGTAACTGGGCGCTTTATCTGCCATGATACGATAAATGCAGTTCCTCGCTCTAAGGTTATCAGAGACCGCACAACCTAACAGACGAGTCTTCCATTCAGCTAAATAGTCAAATCGTGCTAAGCCAAAAACATATCGCGTTACTTGATTGAAGGCTACATCAATTTCGTGTGCAGACCTTGAATCTAGTTTGCTGTATACACATTCCGCATAACAAATAATTGGCTATATTAATTGTATAGCCAGCTTTCTCCTTATTCCTAGCGGCCACCGATACTCTTAAGCTTTGTAGGGTTAGTAAACTTTACTGATGACAGAATTAACGTGATCAACACAGGACATACTAGAATTAATGACGACCCCAGATTCGTCACTTTAGAAACATATTTGAGACAGTTAACATTAATGTAAAGATTTGGTAGATCCTGAAAGTTAATATGTCTTTTTGAAATGGGAAGTAAATACGATTTAGCACTGTTAAGGACAAGGAGATTCAAGGATGTCCAATGGGATAAAGATGACAGATCGATGTTTAACTTGGCACAAAGTTCAGAGGCTTGCCCCAGCATCACTGACATATAGACCTGGATATCATCTGCGTAGGCATGTATTTGCATATGCTGACAGGTGTTGAAGATGTCATTTATAAATAGACTAAATAATAGTGGTCCCAATATAGAACTTTGGGGTACACCAGCGGGCAATGGCCTAATGTCAGATAATACCGATCCAAACTTAAAACGCTGTGCTCTACCACCCAAGTAAATCATCATTCATTTTACCGCAGAGTCACTAAATCCGAAGTAGGCTTTCAGCGTCAAACATAGCAAACAATGGTTTACTGATTCAAATGCCTTTGAAGAGTCGAGCATACACAGCAATGTTAATTGATTTTTGTCATAAGATGTCATTCAGAATTTTTTTATCAGCAGTAGTGCAGATGTGCTTAGATCTAAAACCCGACTGCAGCGGTGAAATCAATTTGTATACAGTTATATGCGAGTGGATTTGCTCAAATAACAGGTACTCAAGGGTCTTCGATAGAGCGGGAAGAATGTTTATGGGACGAAAATAAGATGGACTACTAGCATTTTTATTTTTAGCTACCGGAAGAATGATGTCAAGCTTCCATGCATCTGGAAGCACGAAGTTCTAATACAGTGGTTGATGATATGTGTTAGGGTTGGCCAAATATGAGGAAGAATTATTTTTAGAAATTGATCGGGATTCCATCAACACCAATCGCATTTAAGCGAATCTTACATACATATTGTAACGAACTTTGTGCAAATCCTCTTATTTGCAAGCTTCTGCTAAGTTCGAATCACTAAACTGTTGAATAAATAACTCCACTATTCAATAATGCAAAATGGCCTTTATTAAAATTCTTCACAACAACACTACTATTGCTCGCCAGATAACGTCTTAAATCAATCTGATTGTCGTGCCTCTACTGTTGCTGCATTTTATACTCTGTAATTCCTCGTTCGCATCTTCTAGGCGCTTCCATTTCTAGAATTAACAAGTTGGTTATCAGCTATAAAATTACTATGTTTATAGTCTCTCATATGCGCGTGTATGTGTGAACACAATAATAATTGCATACTTTTGGGAGCATATCAGATAAGATATCTGCATGTGTTTGTGCGTCTCTTCTCCGATGCGCGTACGTACATCTGTGTAGACATAATAATTGATTTATTGATGTGCATACAAGTCACTGCTTAGCATCGGCTTAGAGATGATAGTTTACATTAGTGTTGCTAATATTCATCACACTGCCCTCCACCTAAGTCTGATCAGACAAATCTCTCGATCTAGACGCTGCCAGCCTTTCAAAATGAACCACTTTCATTTTGGTTCTTGGTTTGCCAATGGTTTGTATGCGGTACACTACATCGTTGATCCGTTTTACAACTTTGTATGGGCCTTCCCAATTACACTGCAATTTCGGGGACAAACGTTTTTTTCGTTGTGGGTTGTATAACAGCACCAAATCTCCTTCCTGAAACCCTTCCGAATTAATTGCTTTATCTTGCTTTCATCTTGTCACTCATAATCTTTGCTCGTTGCCTTACCAGATCGTGCATCTCTCTCAGCTTCCAAGACACCAGTGGATTACTTGACATTTCTCTCCGCATCGGCATCTATCCCAAACTTCAAATCAGCTGGCAGTCGAAGGTCATTGCCAAAAATTACTTTTACAGGGGTTTGGCTCGTTGCCTAATGCACTGCTGATCGGTAAGCCATCAAGAATAATGGTATTCGGGTATCCCACTCTTTATGGAACTTGTCCTGTCTAGTTGTCTGTGTTTTTCGAATGCCCAATAATTTACACATTTCCTGGAACACAGCTGATTCGAAATTCCTGCCTTGGTCAGAATGTAACTCCATTGGTACACCATACCATGCAACCCAATTGTTTATAAACGCTTCTGCTACTGCTTCCACTTCTTGATTTGGGATTAGGTATACCTCTGGCAATTTGCTGAAATAATCCATAACCACCAGTACATATTTGCTTCCGCAGTTGCTAGTAGGAAATGGACCTGCGACATCCACAAAGATCCTTTCAAATGGCGCACCTGAGTTATATTGCTTCATCTGGCTACGACTTCGGGTTTTGAGCCCACGCAAAACCTCATTTTTCCATCCTTCTTCTTTACAAGTACTACCGGTGAGCTCCGTGGACTTGCTGATGGTTCGATGTATGATTTTGTTCACAACTTCCCGATTCGCCAGTGGAACACTACGTGGAGTTTGACGGATCGGCCTCGCATCTCCAGTGGCAATTTGATGTTTCACAACGTTGGTGCGGCCTGGTTTGGAGCCATCTTGGCCAAATATGTTCGCGTACTTTAGGAGCAGTTGTTTTGCCTTACTCTGATAGTCTTCCTCTAGCCCCTCCGTCCACGCCGTGATGTCATTTGAAAGATCAGTATTACTAGTCGAAACATATTCCTGGAGCTGTTCACAGTTAATAACTATTTCAGCCTCTTGGCATCTTCCCAATATAGATCCTTTGGTCAGTTTGAGTGTTGACTTGAATTCATTGAGTACTCTTACCGGAATACGTCCATCTTGTTTTGTCATAGCCGGTGTTTTTCCTACAAGTACGTTCGGTGCTGATTTGTTTGCTGCTTCGACAACCCGCAATTTGTTTGTCCCACAATCTCCATCAACCTTTGCCCAGATGACTGCTTCTGTTTTTGGTGGTATTTGCCGACTCTCTTCCACCAGCACTCGCTTACTGCTGTAGCCTCTCTCGTAGCCGAAATTAAGTGGCACATCCATGTTCTTATCGCATCGTCTTGCTTTGCGTATCGATCTTGATGCCTTGGTCGATTAAGAAGTCCACTCCAATTATGATTTCATCAACAATCTCGGCTACTATAAAATTGCGTACTACCGTGATGTTCCCAATTGCGACTTCACATGCTACTTCTCCTAGAACCGTGGTGTCTTCTCCGTGGCTGTATGCAATTTTTCTCCATGCAATGGTCTTATCTTCTTGTTGACTAAATCCGCTCGAATGATGGAATGAGATGCACCCTTATCTACAGTCAGTAAACGTTCCTTTCCACCCACATGTCCTCCGACAGTAAGATTGTTTGCACTTCTTCCAATTTGCGAGATAGGGATTATGGGATATTCAATTAAGGGAGCCAACTGTCGCCACTAACGGCTGACCCGCTTTAGTTTAACGATTGAGTGGATTTGGAGATTTGCTCATCTCCTTCAGTTCTGCGTTTACGGGCACCCACACTGCTGGAACTGTTAGGATTGAAACTGCAATAACGTGCAATGTGCCCTGGCTTTCCACATTTAAAACATATGACGGCACCATCGTTTTTCTGCTGCGTTCCTTTTAATGCTTCCAAAATTTTGTCTACCTAGTCTGGCCTTTCCACTTCCACGCGATGAGCTTTGTGTGCGAGCTTACTCAAAAGTGACCCTGTTCCCTGAGTCAGCGCATGGGATACCGTTTCTGCGAATGTGGGTTTTGGGTTTGCATATGTCGCTCGCTTCGTTTCTACGTCCCGTATGCCATTTATAAAACTCTGGATTTTACCCTATCGGTGTACTCCACGGGTACGTCCGCATTTGCCAAAAGAGCCAGCCTTTCAACATCCGAAGCAACACTTGCAAAGTCTCATTAGCTTTTTGGTAGCGGTTTTGCAATTCTATTTGGTAGATATCTATTTCCTGTGTTCGCTTCCGTACCGTCGTTCTACAGCAGCCATCAATGCTTCATAACTGTTCCGTTCGTAAAACACCAGGAGAAGATATCAAAATAGGTGACATAATCATAGTAAAGGATGAGAATACCCTACCAGTTAAATGGCCCCTTGGTAGAATAATAGAATGCCATCCGGGACTTGATGGTAGAGTTCGAGTCGCCACATTGAAGCTTCAGAATAGTACGCTGAAACGACCGATTCAGAAGTTATGTCCCCGAGTTATATCAGCAGATACTAAATGAGAAGAGCGAGCGGATGAATCACCAGCACAGGCACTAAGTACATTGAAATCAAGTAAACCGGCAAAACACATACGAAGTACAAACATATATGCACTTCTACTTATGACTATGTTTTCTATTACATCAATAACTGGAGTCAAAGCAGCCAGCAGTGAAACATGAAGCAATGGAGTAGTTGCTCAACTTCCAGATAACACAGCTATATATTTGGATTCACTGGGAAAAATGGATGTCATAACTTCAAATTGGGCTTTGGTAATCTATTATGACCTCCATTCATATTGTTACGAATATTAGCAAAACTGAGGAGTGCTGCCATCTCCAGGCCGATGCTAAGCAGTGACGTGAATTCACATCAATAATTCAATCATTATGATCTACATAAACGAATCAATAATTGCGTCTACACATATGTACACATTCCGACAAGCAACATTTACATACAAGGCAGCGAGAGATGAGATGTCACACACCGATGAATTTACTTATACGCTTATGTGTGTGCGGGAGACTGTAAACTACAAACACATGCATATATCTTATCTGAGTGGTCACAAGAGAGGGCAATAATTTGTGCACGTAGTTGTGGCTGGCGATTTTGTAGCCGAAACAACTAGTAACTTCTGGAAATCGAAGAGCCTAGAAGTATGCAGCGTAAACTATAAAAGCGGTGCAGGCGAGTAAGAAGTAATTCAGTTTGATTTGAGTTGTGAAGCAGTTTCGATTAGGACGATATCTAGCGAGCAATAGCAGTATTATTTTGAAAGTCAGTTTCATTTAAGATATCAGTTTGGTTATTAAGCCAGCTAATTGCAAAGTATAAGTGTTATTGTGAAGTACTTTAATAAAGGCCATTTTTCCATTATTCAATATTGGAGTTATTTATTCAACAGTTTGGTGATACGAACTTAGCAAAAAGGCAAATAAGAGGATTTGCAGCAAATTCGTTACAATTGGTGTCAGAAGAGGAATTGTTGAATAAATTCCAGAGGACAACAAGGACATGGCAAAGTTCGGTGAATTGAAGATCCAGCAACTGAAAAAGGAGTTGGAGAACCGTGGATTAAATACAACCGGCAATAAGATCGAACTTCAAGCACGGCTACGAGAGGTAATGGAGTCGCAAGGAATTGATGTGGACGAGTTTGTCTTTTATCCTGATGGGGACGAAACAACAACAAAAATTGAAGAGAAAAACGAAACATCGCAGACAGTTACGAGCACAGACTTGAACATGATATTGGCTGCAATATCTGCACAAACATCGACAGTAGCATCAATGTCGTCGCAATTGGCATCCCAACTGGAAGCGCAAGAGGCACGTATAACAGAAATGTCATCACAAATATCCACAAATATGTCATCACAACTAGAAGAACTGAAGACGTATATGGTATCCCAGATGGAATCACAAGAAACGCGTATGTCAGAAATGTCGACACAGATTACATCGAAGATGGAAGCACAAGAAACGCGTATATCCGAAATGTCGTCGCAAATGTCATCTCAGCTGGAATCGCAGGAGAACCGTATAACAGCGAAGATTGAAGCACAAGAGGCACGGATATCCGAAATGTCGGCTCAAATTTCAGCACAGATATCATCGCAAATCTCTGCTCAACTGGAAGAGCAAGAAGGACGTATTTCCTCGAAGTTGGAGGCGCAAGATACAAAAATTTTACAGTTTGAAGAAAAAATCGAGGGCGAGGTGGATGCTTTGAGAGGACGTATCGAGCAGTTGCAACTGAATCGCCCAGCAGTCTCAACTAGTAATTCAAAGGTAAAAACACCATCCTTTGACGGTTCTGTTCCTTTCCAGGTCTTTAAGCTACAGTTTGAGAAGACCGCAGCAGTGAACAACTGGAATGTGGAAGATAAAGTTGCCGCACTCTTCGTAGCATTGAAAGGACCAGCTGCCGAAATCTTACAGACTATTCCAGAGTACGAACGGAACAGTTATGACGCATTGATGGCTGCTGTAGAACGGCGATACGGAAGCGAGCACAGAAAACAGATATTCCAAATTGAGTTGCAAAACCGCTACCAAAAAGCAAATGAGACATTGCAGGAGTTTGCTTCAGATGTTGAAAGGTTGGCTCATCTCGCAAATGCGGACGCACCCGTGGAATACACCGAGAGGGTAAAAATCCAGAGTTTTATAAATGGCATACGAGATGTGGAAACGAAGCGGGCTACATATGCGAATCCCAAACTAACATTTGCTGAAACGGTATCGCATGCTCTGATACAGGAAACAGCGTCGCTTCTGTGTAAGCCAGTTTTCAAAGCACGCCGTGTGGAAGTAGAAAGGCCAGAGTGGGTAGAAACAATTTTGGAAGCACTGAAGGGATCTCAACAGAAGAATGCCGGAGTTATTAAATGTTTCAAGTGCGGCAACCCAGGTCACATTGCACGTCATTGCGATCTTGGTCCTAATAGTTCCAACAATGTGGGTGGCCATAAACGCAAAGCTGGAGGAGATGAGCAAGAGCGAGTAAGAGGTAGAGAGCTAGATCCAGCTGTTGAATGTCCTGTGATATCTGTGTCGCAAATCGGAAGGAAATCAAGCAGTCTTACCGTCAGAGGGAATGTGGATGGTAAAGAGCATGTACTGACTGTAGATAAGGGGGCATCTCATTCCTTGAATCGATCTGATTTGGTCTACAGGAGAGTAAAGTCATTACCTGGAGCAAGGTTGCGTACGGTAACAGGCGAATATAATCAAGTCCAAGGCGAAGTTGTATGTGAGGTATTAATTGGAAAAGTCATGGTTCTACACAAATTCGTTGTGGCGGAGATCGTTGATGAAGTCATATTGGGAGTGGACTTCTTGGTTGACCATGACGTCAGGATCGATATGCGGAGGAAAATTATGCGCTATAGGAACCAGGACATACCACTTAACTTTAGTTTGGGAAAAGGGTTCAGCAGTAATCGGGTACTGGTGGAAAAGACTCGACAAAGACCACGAAAGTCAAAGGCAAAGGTTGATAGATCGAATGGGCCAAATAAATCAAAATCAAAAGTACCTGCGAGAGAAACACTGGCATTGACAAAACCTAAAAGACGCAGGAAAACGAAGCAACGAATTTCCGAGAAAGAATGAGAGGGTAGTTTCAAGCCGGAGCGCACTACTCTTGTGAAATGTGGGAACGATACCGATTATGCAAAGCAAATCCGTCCAGCGCAAGCTCTACGAAGTGGTTCATTGACCAAACAACAGAGTGTGAAGGAACGGCCCAGGGTAATGAGTAGTAAGATGAAACACTGGCATGACAAGAACTCTAATTCGGAAGGTTTCTTGGCGGGAGATTTGGTACTGTTAAACAACCCTCACCGGCGGAAAGGTGTTCCAGCCAAATTTCGGTGCAGTTGGGAAGGCCCGTACAAAGTTGTGAAGAAGATCAGTGATACCATCTACCGCATACAAACCACTGGGAAACCACGGACTAGAAGAGTTGTACATTTGGAGATGCTAGCGGCGTTTAGATTGGGAGATTTGTCTGATCGGGACGATCAGACTTAGGTGGAGGGCAGTGTTACGAATATTAGCAAAACTGAGGAGTGCTGCCATCTCCAGGCCGATGCTAAGCAGTGACGTGAATTCACATCAATAATTCAATCATTATGATCTACATAAACGAATCAATAATTGCGTCTACACATATGTACACATTCCGACAAGCAACATTTACATACAAGGCAGCGAGAGATGAGATGTCACACACCGATGAATTTACTTATACGCTTATGTGTGTGCGGGAGACTGTAAACTACAAACACATGCATATATCTTATCTGAGTGGTCACAAGAGAGGGCAATAATTTGTGCACGTAGTTGTGGCTGGCGATTTTGTAGCCGAAACAACTAGTAACTTCTGGAAATCGAAGAGCCTAGAAGTATGCAGCGTAAACTATAAAAGCGGTGCAGGCGAGTAAGAAGTAATTCAGTTTGATTTGAGTTGTCAAGCAGTTTCGATTAGGACGATATCTAGCGAGCAATAGCAGTATTATTTTGAAAGTCAGTTTCATTTAAGATATCAGTTTGGTTATTAAGCCAGCTAATTGCAAATTATAAGTGTTATTGTGAAGTACTTTAATAAAGGCCATTTTTCCATTATTCAATATTGGAGTTATTTATTCAACAGTTTGGTGATACGAACTTAGCAAAAAGGCAAATAAGAGGATTTGCAGCAAATTCGTTACAATATTTTGAACAAATGAATATGATGCCAGGCTGTCTACATCGTATAAAAAATCACTGCAACCTGCTGTCAGATTTTGAGGAAGCATGCACGGTTATATCGTTGTCACTAGGAAGGCGGTATGAAGCGATAAAAAGTAGTCACGATTTAATCGTGTCCAATAAAAGACAACGAAGGGCCCCCTTTGAATTGATTGGCTCTATTTATAATGTGCTATTTGGCCTAATGGATGCTGACAGCAAAGATCAAATATAATCTAACTTCAGATTACTGCTGAATAACCAGCATAACATAAAAGAGAGACTAAAATTTCGAGTTTCAATAATAAATTCCACGGCAAATATAATTAATAAAAATTTAAATGAGGTCAATATGCAATTTACAAAAATAGCCAGTCAAATCAACCGATTTCAGTCAGAATTAATAAAAAACATTAACAGAGATAAAATGGCCATCCAGTTCCAAATGTTAGTAACCCAAGTCACCATTTTATTGAACGAATGTGAAACTATTCAAAAGCCTATAATTGAGTTATTGATAGACCTGAACCATGGACGAATTACACCAACTCTTATAACTCCAACACAGTTGAACAAGGAATTGGTACTGATTAAAGAAAAACTTCCATCAAAACTTCAAATACCTGGACAGCAAGATAACAATCAACTACGCGATGTATACAACCTTATGAGAGCAAATTGTCTCATAATCGACAACATGCTGGTAATTAAAGCAGAAATACCACTTATGCACAGTGAATCGTCAGAAATATACAAACTGATAGCGATCCCATTTGAGTACAAATGAAAAATCATAAAGATAAAACAAAAAAATTATTTCTTAGTTTACACTTTCGGGCTGCACTTGTATTTTTTGATTTCTCAAGCAGAACTGAATAAGTGTACCAGAGATTTAAACAGCCATCTCATATGCAGAGGAAAAACACCGTGGAAGTCTGCTTTGGATCAAACCTACTAACTGTCACCACTTTTAAAAGGCAGCCAAGCAGATTGTCAGTATGAGGAAACAAAGAAAACTCCATTTTTGACAGAACTATACCAAGACAATAAGTGGATTTACAAAGTATTTAAAAATTCCACTTTACATTTAGACTACGGTAACAGCAAAACCGAAATAATGGAAATTCCAGCCCAAGGAATTCTTTCCATCAAATCCGGTTGCACTGCCAGGCACGAAGGCATCACCCTATCAGGTCTACAAATATTCAAAATGCAGAGCATAATCAATACAGAACAGGATCCAATAGCCACAGCCATACACAACATTTCTGAGGATAGCATAACTCCACTACAAATCAACAATATAAGCAGTAACAAGGAGTTAGACAAACTCAAAAAGGACATTGAAAAATTGGCCAAAAATAAACTAGAGATAAGCAACCTAAACTTAAAAAAATCATAGCGGACATTTGTATCTAATACTAATAGTTTTACTTGTCATATGCCTTTTAATATTTTATGTCATATACAAATGTAGGTCAAAAGATAAAATCACTATACATTTTTCACCTCCACAAACATAAAGATATAAAAACATGTACACATACAGTAAAATAGCAAAACATATACAGTCCACTATAATTGAAGCAACAGTTATTATAAACAAATACATATTTTTCCCCTCGGCAATATGTTCAAATACAAATTGAACATGTATATACATATACATGTGAACAAATATTAGTAATATAATCCGGCTCGAAGGACCAATGTTTGAGGGGATTTTCTTTAAAATTTCACTTGGTTACCCCTTACCGCTGGTGTGGGGCGGTAATGCAAGTAATTTAGAGAAGAATAAAATCGTTCTCAATCGAGGACCATCGTCTGCTTCTTTTTTTTTTCTTCTCTAAATTACTTGCATTACCACCCCCCCACCCCCCCCCCCCCCCCCCCCCCCCCCCACCCACGGTAAAGGGTAACCAAGTGAAATTTAAAAGAAAATCCCCTCAAACAGATTGTATGTATGCAATTTTCGCCATCTGCTATAGTTTGAAAAAGGGGGAGGCTGTTATTCGTTGTTTGTAAAGAGTATTTTGGGCCTAGTGAGAGAATCTACTGAACGTCTGGTGGTATGGTAGTATTTGTTGTATTATGAAACCACTGCGGTACGTTTTTTATGTTAAGTAATTGTTTTTGTTTTTGCCTAAGCTTTTCATATTTGTTCGTTTGTGTTTTCCTTATTTGTGCGGTAATCTTTTGAGCTAACACTTTTTCGCTCTCGAAAAATGTGTTGCAATAATCCTCACTAAGTTTTTGTTGTAATTTATAACTTAATGTATTTACCTCTTTTATTTTTTGTTGTTGTAGTTCATGCGTGGAAAGGGACGATTACGAAACAAAATTACAACGTATCGTCAATGACATTTTCACATATCGAGTATTAAAACGAGATCCAACTACCAAGCTGCAAGACAGAAACAATGCGATCGTGGAAAAGATCATTAAAAACAATATGATTGACTTGAAAGAAAAATACCGACTCTTGAATAAGACCGCTAATGCACCAAGACTCTATGGTCTACCGAAGGTTCATAGAGAAGGTATACCGCTGAGGCCAATATGTTCTTTCATCAATTCTCCTTCGTACAACCTATGTAAATTCGTTGTAAATATTTTGAAGAATATAAGTAAATAATAAAAATACAATGTAAAAGATTCCATTGACTTTAAAAATAAAATTAAGGATACGTATGTCTTTGGTGATGAGAGCCTAGTTTCGTTCGATGTTGTCTCATTATTCCCTAGCATTCCAGTAGACCATGCTTTGGAAATCATCTCGTCCAAATGGAACCAAATTAAAAAGCACACAAATCTAACCAAAGATCTCTTCCTTGAGGTAGTACGCTTTTGTATTAAGTAAAAAGGGACTTCAACTTCAGCAATAAGATTTATGAACAACGTGCAGGAATGCCTATGGGGTCACCGGCATCTCCGGCCATAGCAGATATAGTGATGGAAGAACTGCTAACTAAATTTGAGGAAGATACGCCACAAAAACCACGCCTCCTCACTAAATATGTGGACGATCTGTTTGCCATTGCAAGAACAGACCATATTGAGAAAATGCTGGCTAACATTAATGAACACATCAGATCTATAAAATTTACATTAGATGTTGAAAAAGATGGAGAACTGCCATTTCTGGACACACTGGTAATAAAAAACAACAAAATATTAAAATAATTCAAAAAGTTCTTGAATATAATGAATTTCCTGCTCAACTAATGAAACAATTCATACATAGACATTTCAAAATGACTAGAGACAAGAAAGCTAAACCAGATAAAATATATATATCCACCCCTTTTGTACCAGGTTTGTCGAATAGAGTAAAGGTTTCGAATTTGTACGACATAGAAAAATTTCAGATTGCCTTCACATGTAATAACACTTTAAAAAAATATTTACTAATACAAAAAGCAAATTCGGAAAATATGAGAATTCTGACGTTATATATAAAATTAAATTCAACGGCGACGGGTCGCACGTATGCAATAAGGTATATGTGGGGACAACTAAACTAAATCCAAACTAAAGACAAGGATTTCCGCTCACAAATCAAACATAAAAAAATAGGGACTACACTAACGATAACAAAACGGCTCACTCAGCATTGCAAAACAACTGGACACTCTCCGGATTTCGATGAGGTAGAAATTTTACAACAAGAAAAGCATTATACGAAACGCCATATTTTGGAGATGCTTCACATAATCATATAATACATACTTATGCTATGGATGCCACTCACAGTTTAACTTTTAATGCTATATTGTTGTTAGTTAAAAATTTTGTTTATAATTACGGTTCTTTACTTGTTCACTTTTTATACTCAGAGTGCTTTGCACACAGAGTATATTAACTTTGATTGGGTAACGGTTGGTTGTACAGGTATAAAGGAATCGAGATAGATATAGACTTCCATTTATCAAAATCATCATTATGGAAAAAAATTTCATTGAGCCATGTCCGTCCGTCCGTCTGTCCGTTAACACGATAACTTGAGTAAATATTGAGATATCTTCACCAAATTTGGTACACGAGCTTATCTGGACCCAGAATAGATTGGTATTGAAAATGAGCTAATGCGGATGATAACCACGCCCACTTTTTATATATATAACATTTTAGAAACACACAAAATTTCAATTCGGCAGAGAGGTTGCCTTTACTGTAAGGAATGCTTTGAAGAAAAATTAACGAAATGGGCTAAGGACCACGCCCACTTTTATATAAAAGGTTTTTAAAAGGGTCGTGGACGAATAAAATAAGCTCTATCTTTGCAAAAAAGAGCTTTATATCAATGGTATTTCATTTCCCAAGTGTATTTATAACAATAAATAGGAAAAACTTCAAAATTAAAAAAAAATGGGCGTAGCACTGCCCCTTTTATGACTAAGCAATTTTCTATGTTTCGGGATCCATAACTCGAACAAAAATTAACGGATCGTAATAAAATTTGGTACACAAATTTTCCCTGTAGCAGAAAATATTTCTCGAAAAAATGGACGAGATCGGTTAATATCGTAATGAAATTGTGTACACAAATTTTCCTTATAGCAGAAAATATTTCTAGTAAAAATGGACGGGATCGGTTAAAGACCACGGCACCTTAGATATAAAACAAGTTTAAGAGGGTCGTAGACTAGAATAATAAGCTATAACTTAGCAAAAAATAGTTTTGAATCAACGATATTTCACTTATCAAGTTTTATTGTGGCGGTGCCACGTGTTATGTAGAAAAGTAATTTATCTGAAATGAAATGTACAATTGAAGCTGACGCTGAGTATATAGTGTTCGGTTACACCCGAACTTAGACACCTTCACTTGTTATGTTTATTTTCTATATTTATACTCAGTTGAGCAGAGCTCACAGAGTATATTAAGTTTGATTGGATAACGGTTGGTTGTACATATATAAAGGAATCGAGATAGATATAGACTTCCATATATCAAAATAATCAGGATCGAAAAAAAATTTGATTGAGCCATGTCCGTCCGTCCGTCCGTCCGTTAACACGATAACTTGAGTAAATTTTGAGCTATCTTGATGAAATTTGGTATGTAGATTCCTAGGCACTCATCTCAGATCGCTATTTAAAATGAACGATATCGGACTATAACCACGCCCACTTTTTCGATATCGAAAATTTCGAAAAACCGAAAAAATGCGATAATTCATTGCCAAAGGCAATTAAAGCGATGAAACTTGGCAGATGGGTTGACGTTATGACGCAGAATAGAAAATTAGTAAAATTTTGGACAATGGGCGTGGCACCGCCCACTTTTACAAGAAGGTAATTTAAAAGTTTTGCAAGCTGTAATTTGGCAGTCGTTGAAGATATCATGATGAAATTTGGCAGGAACGCTGCTACTATTACTATATATGTGCTAAATAAAAATTAGCGAAATTGGATGAAGAACACGCCCACTTTTTAAAAAAAAAATTTTTTAAATTCAAATTTTAACAAAAAATTTAATATCTTTACTGTATATAAGTAAATTAAGTCAAAATTCAACTCCTGTAATGATATGATGCAACAAAATACAAAAATAAAAGAACATTTCAAAATGGGCGTGGCTCCGCCCATTTTCATTTAGTTTGTCTAGAATACTTTTAATGCCATAAGTCGAACAAAAATTTACCAATCCTTCTCAAATTTGGTAGGTACATAGATTCTATGACGGTAACTGTTCTCTGTGAAAATGGCCGAAATCGGTGGAAGCCACGCCCAGTTTTTATACACAGTCCACCGTCTGTCCTTCCGCTCGGCTGTTAACACAATAACTTGAGCAGAAACCGATATATCTTTACTAAACTTAGCCCACCTACTTATCTGAACTCACTTTATCTCGGTATAAAAAATAGCCGAAATCCGACCATAACCACGCCCACTTTATCGATATCGAAAATTACGAAAAATGAAAAAAATGCCATAATTCTATACCAAATACGAAAAAAGGGATGAAACATGGTAACTGGATTGGTTTATTGACGCAAAATATAACTTTGGAAAAAATTTTGTAAAATGGGTGTGACACCTACCATATTAAGTAGAAGAAAATGAAAAAGTTCTACAAGGCAAAATCAACAGCCCTTGGAATCTTGGCAGGAATACTGTTAGTGGTATTGCATATATAAATAAATTAGCAGTACCCGACAGATGATTTTCTGGATCACCTGGTCCACATTTTGATCGATATCGCGAGAACACCTTCACATATACATCTAAGGGCCACTCGCTTTTAAAACCCTCATTAATACCTTTAATTTGATATCCATATCGTACAAACACATTCTAGAGTCACCCCTGGCCCACCCTAATGGCGATATCTCGAAAAGGCGTCCACCTATAGACCTAATGTCCACTCCCTCTTAAAATGCTCAGTAACACCTTTCGTTTGATACCCATATCGTACAAACATTCTAGAGTCACCCCTGGCCCACCCTATTGGCGATGTCTCGAAAAGGCCACCTATAGACCTAATGCCCACTCCCTCTTAAAATGCTCAGTAACACATTTCGTTTGATACCCATATCGTACAAACATTCTAGAGTCCCCCTGGCCCACCCTAATGACGATATCTCGAAAAGGCGTCCACCTATAGACCTAATGCCCACTCCCTCTTAAAATGCTCAGTCACACCTTTCGTTTGATACCCATATCGTACAAACATTCTAGAGTCACCCATGGTCCACCTTTATGGCGATATCTCGAAAAGGCGTCCACCTATAGACCTAATGCCCACTCCCTCTTAAAATGCTCAGTAACACCTTTCGTTTGATACCCATATCGTACAAACATTCTAGAGTCACCCTTGGTCCACCTTTATGGCGATATCTCGAAAAGGCGTCCACTTATAGACCTAATGCCCACTCCCTCTTAAAATGCTCAGTAACACCTTTCGTTTGATACCCATATCGTACAAACATTCTAGAGTCACCCTTGGTCCACCTTTATGGCGATATATCGAAAAGGCGTCCACCTATAGAACTAAGGATTACTCCCTTTTAAGATACTCATTACCATCTTTCATTTGATACCCATATCATACAAACACATTCTAGAGTCACCCCTGGCCCACCCTAATGGCGACATTTCGAAAAGGCGTCCACCTATAGACCTATTGCCCACTCCCTCTTAAAATGCTCAGTAACACTTTTCGTTTTATACCCATATCGTACAAACATTCTAGAGTCACCCCTGGCCCACCCTAATGGCAATATCTCGAAAAGGCGTCCACCTATAGACCTAATGCCCACTCCCTCTTAAAATGCTCAGTAACACCTTTCATTTGATTCCCATATCGTACAAACACATTCTAGAGACACCCCTGGTCCACCTTTATGGCGATATCTCGAAGCGGCGGCCACCTATGGACTAAGGATCACTCCTTTTCAAAATACTCATTAACAGCTTTCCTTTGATACCCATATCGTACAAACATATTCTAGAGTCACCCCTGGTCCACCTTTATGGCGATTTCTCGAAAAGGCGTTCACCTATAGAACTAAAGCCCATTCCCTTTTAAAATACTCATTACCACCTTTCATTTGATACCCATATCTTACAAACACATTCTAGAGTCACCCCTGGTCCACCTTAATGGCGATATCTCGAAAGGGCGTCCACCGATAGACCTAAGGCCCACTCCCTCTTAAAATGCTCAGTAACACCTTTCATTTGATACCCATATCGTACAAACAAATTCTAGAGTCAGCCCTGGTGCACCTTTATGGCGATATTCCTAAATGGCGTCCATCCATAGAACTATGGCCTACTCTCTTTTAAAATACTCTTTAATACCTTCCATTTGATACACATGTCATACAACCACATTCCAAGGTTACCCTAGGTTCATTTTCCTACATGGTGATTTTCCTTATTTTGTCTCCATAGCTCTCAACTGAGTATGTAATGTTCGGTTACACCCGAACTTAGCCTTCCTTACTTGTTTTATATTCGTTTTGCCGGCTCGAGGTCAATTAAAAAATAAAACACAAGTTTTTTTAAAAATCCGATATATTTCGGTTACTCCGCGGTAACCGTCCTCAGGGATATAAACTGCAAAATCTATACAAACAAATAACATTATATAAACAAAATATTGATGAACAGTGACAACGAATGACATACATTAATTTACACGTCCTCTTGCTTACAAGCCAACCTTATATAAACGCACGCAAGTCATTTTCTGTCAAAAATGTCTTATGCACATACAACTTGTATGAGAGCAACCCAAATTGATTTTGCTGCGTGAAAACCTAACTTGATTTCCAATTTTTGTTCTGCGTGAGATTTAGATTTGACGTTTGAACACATGCTTTACATTGTCGCAACGCATGCTTATTTGGGTTAGGGCAAAAAACGCCGGTTGTTTGCGTGCGCTAAGAAACGCAGTGCTGTTTTATTAGGTTGGCTTGTTAGGCGTGGAGTTTGGTACTAATTTATTTGTAATTAAATGCGCGACGTTGTCCTGTATTTGTCTTGTAGCTCAGTCGTATATTTGGCGGAGTGTTTATAACCGGGCTATTCATTTCATAGCACAATTATGCCCTCTCAATTCACACGCATATGATTCGCTCTGTCGTCGTTAATTGATTTAGTCGTCGCTTGGCACCAATGATGACATGATATGAAACTTCTCGCTCTCTGAGAGCGCGTGAAAATGTGCATTTTTTATAACATTGACCATAGATGCCATCATCCTCAAAATCAAATTTGGGCATTTCGGAATAACTTTGGGGTATTTTACATGGTAAAGGTTTAATTTATTATTTTCACCGAAAACTTACTCAAGATTGTCAAATGGGATATCAAAAAACTCGAATTTTTTCAGGATCACAAATACAAAAAAAAACTTATTTTACCCGTTAAAAATTTTTCCGTGACAACACTTGAAATTTAATTTTTTGATAGTTAAGATAAAATGTACTTATCTCTTTTCGTGCGTTAATATAACAGCTCATTTAATTTAGTTATTTCTTGTACCTTTTTTACAAAGTTTTGATCCGCTTATGTAGTTGAATACACTTGAAATGAAAAATAATGAAAACGCACCGATTTTCTTGGATTTTTTTTTGCGCGGTTTACGCAACTCTGATCTTCAAGACCCATTCTTGGAAACGAATGAAGTTTGTTTACAATCGAATGAACCAATGTTTACAATTGAATGAACTTTAAGACCCATTCCTGGAAACGAATTGAGAGAGAATGAATGTTTCGTATCATGTCATCATTGCTTGGCACTTAGCGTAGCAACATCGGTGGTGGGTATCGGCTGTTCGGTATCAAAATATGTATGAACAAGTAAGGAAGGCTAAGTTCGGGTGTAACCGAACATTACATACTCAGTTGAGAGCTATGGAGACAAAATAAGGAAAATCACCATGTAGGAAAATGAACCTAGGGTAACCTTGGAATGTGGTTGTATGACATGTGTATCAAATGGAAGGTATTAAAGAGTATTTTAAAAGAGAGTAGGCCATAGTTCTATGGATGGACGCCATTTAGGAATATCGCCATAAAGGTGCACCAGGGCTGACTCTAGAATTTGTTTGTACGATATGGGTATCAAATGAAAGGTGTTACTGAGCATTTTAAGAGGGAGTGGGCCTTAGGTCTATCGGTGGACGCCCTTTCGAGATATCGCCATTAAGGTGGACCAGGGGTGACTCTAGAATGTGTTTGTAAGATATGGGTATCAAATGAAAGGTGGTAATGAGTATTTTAAAAGGGAATGGGCTTTAGTTCTATAGGTGAACGCCTTTTCGAGAAATCGCCATAAAGGTGGACCAGGGGTGACTCTAGAATATGTTTGTACGATATGGGTATCAAAGGAAAGCTGTTAATGAGTATTTTGAAAAGGAGTGATCCTTAGTCCATAGGTGGCCGCCGTTTCGAGATATCGCCATAAAGGTGGACCAGGGGTGTCTCTAGAATGTGTTTGTACGATATGGGAATCAAATGAAAGGTGTTACTGAGCATTTTAAGAGGGAGTGGGCATTAGGTCTATAGGTGGACGCCTTTTCGAGATATTGCCATTAGGGTGGGCCAGGGGTGACTCTAGAATGTTTGTACGATATGGGTATAAAACGAAAAGTGTTACTGAGCATTTTAAGAGGGAGTGGGCAATAGGTCTATAGGTGGACGCCTTTTCGAAATGTCGCCATTAGGGTGGGCCAGGGGTGACTCTAGAATGTGTTTGTATGATATGGGTATCAAATGAAAGATGGTAATGAGTATCTTAAAAGGGAGTAATCCTTAGTTCTATAGGTGGACGCCTTTTCGATATATCGCCATAAAGGTGGACCAAGGGTGACTCTAGAATGTTTGTACGATATGGGTATCAAACGAAAGGTGTTACTGAGCATTTTAAGAGGGAGTGGGCATTAGGTCTATAAGTGGACGCCTTTTCGAGATATCGTCATTAGGGTGGGCCAGGGGTGACTCTAGAATGTGTTTGTACGATATGGGTATCAAACGAAAGGTGTTACTGAGCATTTTAAGAGGGAGTGGGCATTAGGTCTATAGGTGGACGTCTTTTCGAGATATCGCCATTAGTGTGGGCCAGGGGTGACTCTATAATGTTTGTGCGATATGGGTATCAAACGAAAGGTGTTACTGAGCATTTTAAGAGGGAGTGGGCATTAGGTCTATAGGTGGACGCCTTTTCGAGATATCGCCATTAGGGTGGGCCAGGGGTGACTCTAGAATGTGTTTGTACGATATGGGTATCAAATGAAAGGTGGTAATGGGTATTTTAAAAGGGAGTAATCCTTAGTTCTATATGTGGACGCCTTTTCGAGATATCGCCATAAAGGTGGACCAAGGGTGACTCTAGAATGTTTGTACGATATGGGTATCAAACGAAAGGTGTTACTGAGCATTTTAAGAGGGAGTGGGCATTAGGTCTATAGGTGGACGCCTTTTCGAGATATCGCCATAAAGGTGGACCATGGGTGACTCTAGAATGTTTGTACGATATGGGTATCAAACGAAAGGTGTGAATGAGCATTTTAAGAGGGAGTGGGCATTAGGTCTATAGGTGGACGCCTTTTCGAGATATCGCCATTAGGGTGGGCCAGGGGGACTCTAGAATGTTTGTACGATATGGGTATCAAACGAAATGTGTTACTGAGCATTTTAAGAGGGAGTGGGCATTAGGTCTATAGGTGGCCTTTTCGAGACATCGCCAATAGGGTGGGCCAGGGGTGACTCTAGAATGTTTGTACGATATGGGTATCAAACGAAAGGTGTTACTGAGCATTTTAAGAGGGAGTGGACATTAGGTCTATAGGTGGACGCCTTTTCGAGATATCGCCATTAGGGTGGGCCAGGGGTGACTCTAGAATGTGTTTGTACGATATGGATATCAAATTAAAGGTATTAATGAGGGTTTTAAAAGCGAGTGGCCCTTAGATGTATATGTGAAGGTGTTCTCGCGATATCGATCAAAATGTGGACCAGGTGATCCAGAAAATCATCTGTCGGGTACTGCTAATTTATTTATATATGCAATACCACTAACAGTATTCCTGCCAAGATTCCAAGGGCTGTTGATTTTGCCTTGTAGAACTTTTTCATTTTCTTCTACTTAATATGGTAGGTGTCACACCCATTTTACAAAATTTTTTCCAAAGTTATATTTTGCGTCAATAAACCAATCCAGTTACCATGTTTCATCCCTTTTTTCGTATTTGGTATAGAATTATGGCATTTTTTTTCATTTTTCGTAATTTTCGATATCGATAAAGTGGGCGTGGTTATGGTCGGATTTCGGTTTTTTTTTATACCGAGATAAAGTGAGTTCAGATAAGTAGGTGGGCTAAGTTTAGTAAAGATATATCGGTTTTTGCTCAAGTTATTGTGTTAACAGCCGAGCGGAAGGACAGACGGTGGACTGTGTATAAAAACTGGGCGTGGCTTCCACCGATTTCGGCCATTTTCACAGAGAACAGTTACCGTCATAGAATCTATGTACCTACCAAATTTGAGAAGGATTGGTAAATTTTTGTTCGACTTATGGCATTAAAAGTATTCTAGACAAACTAAATGAAAATGGGCGGAGCCACGCCCATTTTGAAATTTTCTTTTATTTTTGTATTTTGTTGCATCATATCATTACAGGAGTTGAATTTTGACTTAATTTACTTATATACAGTAAAGATATTAAATTTTTTGTTAAAATTTGAATTTAAAAAATTTTTTTTTTAAAAGTGGGCGTGTTCTTCATCCAATTTCGCTAATTTTTATTTAGCACATATATAGTAATAGTAGCAGCGTTCCTGCCAAATTTCATCATGATATCTTCAACGACTGCCAAATTACAGCTTGCAAAACTTTTAAATTACCTTCTTGTAAAAGTGGGCGGTGCCACGCCCATTGTCCAAAATTTTACTAATTTTCTATTCTGCGTCATAACGTCAACCCATCTGCCAAGTTTCATCGCTTTAATTGCCTTTGGCAATGAATTATCGCATTTTTTCGGTTTTTCGAAATTTTCGATATCGAAAAAGTGGGCGTGGTTATAGTCCGATATCGTTCATTTTAAATAGCGATCTGAGATGAGTGCCCAGGAATCTACATACCAAATTTCATCAAGATAGCTCAAAATTTACTCAAGTTATCGTGTTAACGGACGGACGGACGGACGGACGGACGGACGGACATGGCTCAATCAAATTTTTTTTCGATCCTGATTATTTTGATATATGGAAGTCTATATCTATCTCGATTCCTTTATATATGTACAACCAACCGTTATCCAATCAAACTTAATATACAATGTGAGCTCTGCTCAACTGAGTATAAAAATTATGCGCTATACATATGCTTGTTGTTAGCTCGTTGCTTGCTGGTAAGCACTGATGACCTGATACGAAACTTTCATTCTCTCTCAATTTGTTCCCAGGAAAGGGGCTTGAAATCAGCTGCCTGTTCATTCAATTGTAAACAAAAGCTCATTCGTTTCCAAGAATGGGGTCTGAAGTCAGATGGCTATAGAGTTGCCTAAAATACGCAAAAAAAATTCTCCAAGAAATCCGTTCGGTTTCATTATTTTCAAATAAATCAGCAAGTAAGCTGATAAAAACTTATTAAAATTTATAAAAAAGGTAAAGTTTTGTAGAAATATTTTGTGGTAGATAAGTGAAAAAATATGAAATAATATATTTCAATTGCGTTGCTTTACGAAATTGTATCACTTGGCGAAGTATCTGCGTTGTCGTCCGCAAAAGGCTGTTAATTATACATGTTGCGTTAACCTATACGTATACCTACAATTTATCTCAGCTGTCAAAAGTGGAATGTTGCAACGCTCCACAAAAACCTGGCCTTTATGCATCCATTTACATCAATGCGAAGACTAAGAAGCTGACTTTTTCTCCAATCGAAAGCTGCTATCAAAACCCGTTTCGTGTGCAGCCCTTCGATGAAAGGTGTTGTCACTGATAAATTTTCCACGGGTGAAAAATTGTTATTTTTTCTTCGGATTTGTAATCCTGACAAAAATTCGAGTTTTTTGATGTCCCATTTGACAATCTTGAGTAAGTTTTTGGTGAAAATTATAAATTAAACCTTTATCATGTAAAATACCCCAAAGTTATTCGGAAATGCCCAAATTTGATTTTGAGCATGATGGTATCTATGGCCAATATTATAAAAAATGCACATACATGTTGCGTTAACCTATACGTATACCTACAATTTATCTCAGCTGTCAAAAGTGGAATGTTGCAACGCTCCACAAAAACCTGGCCTTTATGCATCCATTTACATCAATGCGAAGACTAAGAAGCTGACTTTTTCTCCAATCGAAAGCTGCTATCAAAACCCGTTTCGTGTGCAGCCCTTCGATGAAAGGTGTTGTCACTGATAATTTTCCACGGGCGAAAAATAGTTATTTTTTCTTCGGATTTGTAATCCTGACAAAAATTCGAGTTTTTTGATGTCCCATTTGACAATCTTGAGTAAGTTTTTGGTGAAAATTATAAATTAAACCTTTAGCATGTAAAATACCCCAAAGTTATTCGGAAATGCCCAAATTTGATTTTGAGCATGATGGTATCTATGGCCAATATTATAAAAAATGCACATTTTCACGCGCTCTCAGAGAGCGAGAAGTTTCATATCATGTCATCAGTGATCATGTCCACTGATGACCTGATACGAAACTTTCATTCTCTCTCAATTTGTTTCCAGGAAAGGGGCTTGAAATCAGCTGTCTGTTCAATCAATTGTAAACAAAAGTTCATTCGTTTCCAAGAATGGGGCTTGAAATCAGATGGCTATAGAGTTCCCTAAAATACGCAAAAAAAATTCTCCAAGAAATCCGTTCGGTTTAATTATTTTCAAATAAAACAGCAAGTAAGCTGATAAAAACTTATTAAAATTTATAAAAAAGGTAAAGTTTTGTAGAAATATTTTGTGGTAGATAAGTGAAAAAATATGAAATAATATGTTTCAATTGGCGTTGCTTTGCTTTGTTGCTTTGGCACCGCCATAAGATAACAATAAGCGGCTAGCCCCTTTTTTCACTTTGATGCGACCAAAACGTTTTATGTACATACATATTTATATCCACATACAATAAAAAAACGCAAAAAATGTATAAGAAATTACGAAATTATATCACTTGGTGAAGTATCTGCGTTGTCGTCCGCAAAAAGCTATTAATTAAACATGTTGCGTTAACCTATACGTACACCTACAATTTATCTCAGCTGTCAAAATGGAATGTCGCAACGCTCTACAAAAACATGGCCTTTATGCATCCATTTACATCAATGCGAAGACTAAGAAGCTGACATTTTATATAAATCGGAAGTTGCTACCAAAACCCGTTTCGTGTGCAGCCCTTCAATGAAAGGTGTTGCCATTGATAAATTTTCCACGGGTGAAAAGGAATTATTTTTTTCTTCGGATTTGTAATCCTGACAAAATTCGAGTTTTTTGATATCCCATTTGACAATCTTGAGTAAATTTTCGGTGAAAATCATAAATTAAACCTTTACCATGGAAAATACCCCAAAGTTATTCTGAAATGCCCAAATTTTGATTTTGAGCATAATGGCATCTATGGCCAGTGTTATAAAAATGTACATTTTCACGCGCTCTCAGACAGCGAGAAGTTTCATATCAGGTCATCAGTGCTGGTAAGCTACTAAATGAAAAATCAATTCACCCGCACGATCATCGCTACGATTGCGCTCTCACTAATACAGGTGCACTTTCAGTTTTAAATAGCCCTGGTTTCTAATGTGTAACATTTCAAATCAGAAACGCTTGGAATAATTTGCTTCTTGCTGTAAGATGGATGCTTTAGCGAAATTGGGGGAGTGTCCGCACGATGCACAGTGTGCCATCAGCGCAGTTTTTTTTTGTAAAAGAATTTTGGCATTGTTTGGTGTCTGATTTATGCTGTGCCAATCGCGTTTTTAATTTTGATTTGGTTGTACCAACGTATACCTTGTTGCACAGCTCTTTCTGGTTTCCATTACATGGAGTTTTATAAATGACATTAACTTTTGTCCATTTCCGGTATTTTTGACTTACTTCTGGTTAAATATGTTTTTAAGGGTACTTTTAGGCTTGTGAGATATTTCTATTTTCTCTTTATCGTAGCAATCTGCCATCATTCAGCGTTCAGATAAATGGGGTACGTAAGTTACCGATTTGAAAAATTTGGGTTTATCTTGAATTTGAATCTGAATATTGTATTTTGATCTTTTAATTAGGGAGTTTATAATGTTGTCTGGGAAGTCATTTTCGTTTTAATAAATATTTTATTTCGTGCGTAATCTCCTTGTGGTAAGTTTTGTCAGATATATTTAACATGCGTCCGTATACAGCCCATTGCTGTATTCATAATCGACGTTTAGGATGTTTATAGTTAAAATTGATGATTCCTCCAGACGCTGTTTGTTGCTTATACCACCGTAATTTTAGCTGGTTACCTTTTTTAATTATAATGGAGTCCAGATAAGGTATTTGCCCCCGTCTTCTAAATATACAGTAAACTTGATATTCTTGTGAAAGGAATTAAGCGTATTCAGAGTATTTTGAATCTCGTTTTCTTGTATGATTGCAAAAGGTCGTTAACATATTTTGTAAGTGCTCTTGGTTTCTGTTTTAGTTTTGTCATAGGGTTTTCCCACTTTTATATAAAAGCTGTATCTTTGCAAAAAAGAGCTTTATATCAATGGTATTTCATTTCCCAAGTTTATTTATAACAATAAATAGGAAAAACTTCAAAGTTTAAAAAAATGGGCGTGGCACCACCCCTCTTATGACTAGGCAATTTTCTATATTTCGGGAGCCATAACTCGAAGAAAAATTAACGGATCGTAATAAAATTTGGTACACAAATTTTCCTTATAACAGGAAATATTTCTAGAAAAAATGGGCGAGATCGGTTAAAGACCACGCCCACTTTTATATAAAAGATTTTTAAAAGAGTCGTAGACGAAAATAATAAGCTATATCTTAACGAAAAAAAGCTTTTTATCAATAGAATTTTTCTTTCTAAATTGAATTATAACATTAAATTGAAATATACTAAAATTTTTGAAAATGGGTGTGGCACCGCCCTTTTTATGACTAAGCAATTTTCTATGTTTCGGGAGCCATAACTCGAAAAAAATTAATATATCGTAATGAAATTTTGTACACAAATTTTTCTTATAGCAGAAAATATTTTTAGTAAAAATGGACGGGATCGGTTAAAGACCACGGCAACTTAGATATAAAACAGGTTTAAGAGGGTCGTAGACTAGAATAATAAGCTATAATTTAGCAAAAAATAGTTTTGAATCAACGATATTTCACTTAACAAGTTTTATTGTAAGAGGAAATGGGGAGAAAATTTTTTAAACGGGCGGTGCCACGTGTTATGTAGAAAAGTAATTTATCTGAAATGAAATGTGCAATTGAAGCTGACGCTGAGTATATAGTGTTCGGTTACACCCGAGCTTAGACACCTTTACTTGTTACGTTTATTTTCTATATTTTTATATAAAAAATAAAACACAAGTTTTTTTTAAAAATCCGATATATTTCGGTTACTCCGCGGTAACCGCCCTCAGGAATATAAACTGCAAAATCTATACAAACAAATAACATTATATAAACAAAATATTGATGAACAGTGACAACGAATGACATACATTAATTTACACGTCCTCTTGCTTACAAGCCAACCTTATATAAACGCACGCAAGTCATTTTCTGTCAAAAATGTCTTATGCACATACAACTTGTATGAGAGCAACCCAAATTGAATTTGCCGCGTGGAAACCTAACTCGATTTCCAATTTTTGTTCTGCGTGAGATTTAGATTTGACGTTTGAACACATGCCTTACATTGTCGCAACGCATGCTTATTTGGGTTAGGGCAAAAAACGCCGATTGTTTGCGTGCGCTAAAAAACGCAGTGCTGTTTTATTAGGTTGGCTTGTTAGGCGTGGAGTTTGGTACTAATTTATTTGTAATTAAATGTCTGTCCTGTAGTTCAGTCGTATATTTGGCGGAGTGTTTATAACGGGGCTATTCATTTCATAGCACAATTATGCCCTCTCAATTCACACGCATGTGATTCGCTCTGTCGTCTTTAATTGAGTTAGGCGTCGCTTGCACTGATGACCTGATATGAAACTTCTCGCTCTCTGAGAGTGTGTGAAAATTTGCATTGATGCCATTATGTCCAAAATCAAATTTGGGCATTTCAGAATAACTTTGGGGTATTTTCCATGGTCAAGGTTTAATTTATGATTTTCACCGAAAATTTACTAAAGATTGTCCAATGGGATATCAAAAAACTCGAATTTTTGTCAGGATTACAAATCCGAAGAAAAAATAACTCCTTTTCACTCGTGGAAAATTTATCAGTGACAACACCTTTCATTGAAGGGCTGCACACGAAACGGGTTTTGGTAGCGACTTCCGATTGATATAAAAGTCAGCTTCTTAGTCTTCGCATTGATGTAAATGATGCATAAAGGCCATGAAAAAAGGGCCTAGCCGATCATTGTTGTCTTATGGCGGTGCCAGAGCAACAAAGCAAAGCAACGCAATCGAAATATATTATTTCATATTTTTTCACTTATATATCACAAAATATTTCTATGAAACTTTGCCTTTTTTATAAATTTTAATAAGTTTTTATCAGCTTACTTGCTGATTTAATTGAAAGTAATTAAACCGAACGGATTTCTTGGAGAATTTTTTTTGCGTATTTTAGGCAACTCTATAGCCAGCTGACTTCAGACCCCATTCTTGGAAACGAATGAACTCTTGTTTACAATTAAATGAACAGACAGCTGATTTCAAGCCCCTTTCCTGGAAACAAATTGAGAGAGAATGAAAGTTTCGTATCAGGTCATCAGTGGTCGCTTGGCACTTAGCGTAGCAACATCGGTGGTGTGTATCGGCGGATCGGTATCAAAATATGTATGAAAAATTATGCGCGATTTATATGCTTGTTTTTTTTACATATGCTTGTTGTTAGCTCGTTGCTTGCTGGTAAGCGACTAAATGAAAAATCAATTCACCCGCACGATCATCCCTACGATTGCGCTTTCACTAATGCAGGTGCACTTTCAGTTTTAAATAGCCCTGGTTTATAATGTGTAATATTTCAAATCAGAAACGCTTGGAATAATTTGCTTTTGCTGTAGGATGGATGCTTTAGAGAAATTGAGAAAGTGTCCGCTCGGTGCACAGGGTGCCATCAGCGCAGTTTTTTTTGTAAAAGGATTTTGGCATTATTTGGTGTCTGATTTATGCTGTGCCAATCGCATTTTTAATTTTGATTTGGTTGTACCAACGTATACCTTGTTGCACAGCTCTTTCTGGTTTCCATTACATGGAATTTTATAAATAACATTACTTTTGTCCATTTCCGATATTTTTGACTTACTTACTTACTTAATTGGCGCTTAACCGTCTAAACGGTTATGGCCGTCCAACAAGGCGCGCCAGTCGCTCCTTCGCTCCGCCAACCGGCGCCAATTGGTCACACCAAGGGAGTTTAAATCGTTTTCCACCTGGTCCTTCCAACGGAGTGGGGGCCGCCGTCTACCTCTGCTTCCATAGGCGGGTTCCGATAGGAACACTTTCTTGGCCGGAGCATCATCTGTCATTCGCATAACATGGCCTAGCCAGCGCAGCCGCTGCGTTTTAATTCGCTGAACTATGTTGATGTCTGCGTATAGCTCGTACAGCTCATCATTAAATCTTCTTCGGTACTCGCCATCGCCAACGCGTAGAGGTCCATAAATCTTTCGAAGAACTTTTTTCTCGAACACTCCCAAAGCCGCTTCATCTGCTGTTGTCATGGTCCATGCTTCTGCCCCATATAGCAGGACGGGTACGATAAGTGACTTGTAGAGTATGATTTTCGTTCGCCGAGAGAGGACTTTACTTTTCAATTGCCTACCTAGTCCAAAGTTGCATTTATTGGCAAGATTGATTCTTCGCTGGATTTCAGTGCTAGTGTTGATGCTGGTTCCCAAATAAACGAAGTCTTTTACTATTTCGAAATTATGGCTGCCAACAGTAGCGTGGTTGCCAAGGCGCATATGCGCTGACTCTTTGCTCGATGACAGCAGGTACTTCGTTTTGCCCTCATTCACCATCAAACCTATCTTTACCGCTTCTTTTTCCAGCTTGGAGTAAGCAGAACTAACAGCGCGGGTGTTTAGGCCGATGATATCAATGTCATCAGCATATGCCAGTAATTGCACGCTTTTATAGTATATTGTTCCAGTGCGGTTAATTTCTGCAGCTAGTATAATTTTCTCCAGCATCAAATTAAAGAAATCGCACGATAGGGGGTCACCCTGTCTGAAACCTCGTTTAGTTTCGAACGGCTCGGATTGGTCCTTCCCAATTCTGACTGAGCTGATGGTGTTGCTCAACGTCATTTTGCACAGCCGTATAAGTTTTGCGGGGAAACCAAATTCAGACATAGCGGCATATAAAATAAAAACAAAAATAAATGTAAGGCGCGATAACCTCCGAAGAGATCTAAGGCCGAGCTTCTCTTCCAATTTGCGTCGTGCTCCTCTTGATTTTCCCTACAAATTGGCCGGACGGGACCTACATGATTTTATGCCGACTCCGAACGGCATCTGCAAGGCAGATGAGTTTTCACTGAGAGCTTTTCATGGCAGAAATACACCCGGAGCGCTTGCCAAACACTGCCGAGGGGCGACCCCGCTTCGAAAAATTTTCTTCTAATTGAAAACCCTTATTTCTAAAATTTTTGATGTTGCTTTGCCCGGGGTTTGAACCCAGGGCATCCGGTGTGGTTGGCGGAGCACGCTACCATCACACCACGGTGGCCGCCTATAGGCAGCTCCTTTTCGTGCTGTCGAAGGCGGCTTTAAAGTCGACGAAGAGGTGATGTGTGTCGATTCTCTTTTCACGGGTTTTTTCCAAGATTTGGCGCATTGTGAAAATCTGGTCGATGGTAGATTTACCAGGTCTGAAGCCGCACTGATAAGGTCCAATCAGCCGGTTCACGGTGGGCTTCAATCTTTCGCACAATACACTTGAAAGGACCTTATATGCGATATTAAGGAGGCTGATTCCACGATAGTTGGTGCATTTTGCAGTATCCCCCTTCTTGTGGACTGGGCAAAGAACACTTAAATTCCAACCGTCGGGCATGCTTTCGTCCGCCCATATTTTGCTAAGAAGCTGCTGCATGCGCCTTACCAACTCCTCGCCGCCGAACTTGAATAGCTCCGCAGGCAATCCATCAGCGCCCACGGCCTTGTTGTTTTTCAATCTGGTTATTGCTATTCTAACTTCGTCATAATCGGGCGGGGGGACATATATTCCATCATCGTCGATTGCGGGATCGGGTTCTTCATCTCTGCGCGGTGAATTGCTGCCTCCATTTAGGAGAGCAGAGAAGTGTTCCCTCCATAATCTAAGCACTCTCTGGACATCAGTTACAAGGTCGCCGTTTTCATTCCTACAGGAGTTTGCCCCGGTCTTAAAACCTTCCGTCTGTCGCCGTATTTTTTGGTAGAATTTTCGGGCGTTATTCCTGGTGGCTAGCAGCTCAAGCTCCTCGCACTCACGCCTTTCTGCTTCTGCTTTTTTCTTCCTGAAAAGGCGTCTCGCTTCCCTTTTCAACTCACGATAGCGTTCACACACTCCTCTTGTCGCGCTCGCTTTCAACGTAGCCCGGAAGGCAGCGTCTTTTCTTTCGGTTGCAACGCGGCATTCTTCATCATACCAGTTGTTTTTTCGTGGCCGCCGGTAACCAATTTTTTCCTCGGCGGCAGTACGAAGTGCTTTGGAGATATGCTCCCACTGCTCCTGTATTCCTTCAGGATGAGTTGTGCCCTCAGAGAGCAGGTGTGAGAGTCGAGTTGCGAAATCATTGGCAGTCTGTTGTGATTGAAGCTTTTCGAAGTCTAGCTTTCCTTGTGTTTTTTGTTCCTTGTTTTAGCCGCGTTGAGGCGGGTGCGTATTTTGGCTGCAACGAGATAATGGTCCGAATCGATGTTAGGTCCTCGGATCGTGCGCACATCTAAAACACTGGAGGCATGCCGTCCGTCTATCACAACGTGATCGATCTGATTGCGAGTATTTCGATCAGGAGACAGCCATGTAGCTTGATGTATCTTTTTATGCATGAACCTCGTGCTTGATATGACCATGTTTCGAGCACCGGCAAAGTCAATCAGCCTCAGTCCGTTAGGAGAAGTTTCATTGTGTAGGCTGAACTTTCCGACTGTAGGGCCAAAAACACCTTCTTTGCCCACTTTGGCGTTAAAGTCGCCAAGCACGACTTTTATATCATGACGGGGGCAGCGCTCGTATGTGCGTTCTAATTGTTCATAAAAAGTGTCTTTCACCTCATCGTCTTTCTCCTCTGTCGGCGCATGGGCGCAGATGAATGATATATTAAAAAATTTTGCTTTTATTCGGATAGCGACGCTAGTCCACAGGCGTGAACGCCAGCACTTGGCGACAAAGTCTCTCTCCCACCACGAATCCGACGCCGAAACTGCGCTTGACTTAGTTCTGTTAAATATGTTTTAAGGGTACTTGTATGCTTGTGAGATATTTTTATTTTCTCTTTATCGTAGCAATCTGACGTAATTAAGCGTTCAGATAAATGGGGTACGTAAGTTACCGATTTGAAAATTTGGGTTTGTCTTGAATTTGAATCTGAATATTGTATTTTGATCTTTTAATTAGGGAGTTTATAATGTTGTCTGGGAAGTCATTTCGTTTTAATAAATATTTTATTTCGTCCGTAATCTCCTTGTGGTAAGTTTTGTCAGATATATTTAACATGCGTCGTATACAGCCCATTGCTGTATTCATAATCGATGTTTTAGGATGTTTATAGTTAAAATTGATGATTCGTCCAAACGCTGCTTGTTTCTTATACCACCGTAATTTTAGCTGGTTACCTTTTTTGATTATAATGGAGTCCAGATAAGGTAATTTGCCCCCGTCTTCTAAATATACAGTAAACTTGATATTCTTGTGAAAGGAACTAAGCGTATTCAGCGTATTATGAATCTCGTTTTCTTGTATGATTGCAAAAAGGTCGTCAACATATTTTGTAAGTGCTCTTGGTTTCTGTTTTAGTTTTGTCATTGTTTTTTACAAAAGTTCTTCCATTATTATGTCAGCAATGACTGGCGATGCAGGTGATCCCATGGGCATTCCTTTTAATTGCGTGCAGATTGTGTCGTTAAATTTGAAGTGCCTATTTTCTTCGATGCAAAATGGAAGTATATCCATAAATGTTTTCTTTGGTATCCTGGTGTGTTCTTTTATAATCGTCCATTTATCTTGTATATTGTCAAGTGCTAATTGTGTAGGTATGCTAGGAAACAAAGAAACCACGTCGAAAGAGATAAGTTTTTCATCATCACAAATCAAGGTATTATTAATCCTCTCTCTAAATGCAAGTGCGTTCTTTATGTTATATGGAGAGTTGGCTGTTATGTTCTTTAAAATATTAATTATGAATTTACACAGACCGTAAGATGGGGAATTAATCGCTGAGCAAATTGGTCTGAGTGGCACTCCTTCTTTGTGTATTTTTGAAAGTCCATATAGTCTAGGGGGAAGTGCGGTGGTTGTTGTGAGTTTGTGTTTTTCGGACTTCGAAATGTATCCCATTTTAAATAGTTTATCGACTATAGTATTATTTTTGTTTTGTAATTTGGAGGTTGGGTCTCAGAATTTTATATGTAGCCAAGTCATTTAAAATATTACTCATTCTGTTATTATAGTCATCTATCTGCATTGCGACGATTTTGTTTCCCTTGTCCGAAGTTAAAATTCTAATATTTTCATTTTTCCTTAGAAAATCCCGCGTCCGAGATAATGTGTCTAATATTTCACGGTCTATTGCACTTTCTTTATTAGTTGTCGTGTGATGTTTCACAATTAATGAGAACTTTGTGCGCGCTTGCTCTTGTTCCTCTTTCACGCTGAGAGTTGTTATGAGATCCTCTCCGTCGGCCATGTATTGGAAGAGGGGGAATCGTTGTTTTTCTACGGGTAACGCGAACTTCGGCCCTTTAGCCATCAATGCTTTTATATCTTGTGGAAACTCAGTTTTCGTAATATTAACAAACCAGTCGTTGTTATTATTCGTGGTTAATGCACTGCTGTGTTTGCATCGCAGTTTCTCATTTTTCATGTCTTGTCGTTTCTTCAGTGTCAAGCGGCAATTACCCACCGACGTGTGCCGTATGTACGGACGTTTGTCGTACGAAACACGTTTGACCGAACCCTCAAGCCCGTAGGAATCAATGTATGCGCCTGTGTACATGTACATAACATATTTGTGTGTGTATTGTATACAGATAAGCACTGTTGCCATTGACTTTTTGCATGCATGCTTATGGAAACATCACCTTTTTCCAATTTAATTGTTGATGTTGTAAAAGGCTGGAATTTATATTAAATAAATATAAATAGATTACATATTTATAATCTGCACTTTTACATAATTATTTCGAATTATTTTCACAATTTTTCAAACTTTAATTAGGTGTTTTTGCCTAAAACTGCACACGGTCAAAAATTAGCGCACAAAAGTTTACTAGGCAACTCTGTCTAGTGAGAGAGCGATCAGCTGACACGTTCTTACAGAAAAAATCAAAATTGTTTTGATTTCTACGTTCCGGGCTACGTACGTACGGGCGTTGCACGTCGGTGAGTTTTCGTTTACATTGCACACTCATAAGATAGGTCGTGTCAACTGACACGTTTTTGGTACGTACGTTCGTGAGTAACTGCCGCATCACTCTTAACTTATTGGTAATATTTTTCTCAGTTTCCATGAATACTTCGAATTATTTCGCGCCCAGCTGTTTCCTTAGCTTTGTTGTGACTTCCTCAATTTCTGTGTTTTGTCTCTTCAATTTGTTATGCTTATATTTAATGAGTAAATTTAATAGTTTTGTGTGAAAACAGTATGTGTGTTTGTCCAAGAGTCTGTATATATTTGAAAGTGTGGGTGAGTCAGATACAAATAAATAGTTGCATTTTGTGGAATTTTTGATTAATTTCAGTATGACTTTAGTTTTTCTACACTTTAACAAAAACTTAATGCTAGATTTTAGTTTTACGAATTTCTTGGATGTTGACTGATATTTGTTTATTACCGATCTTGAATTGTCATTGTTGCCTTTAATTTTCGCATATCCAATTTTATTGTTGTATGCATACGGCGTGAGTTCCATTTTTGTAGGGTAAATTGTTTGGCGACCTTTCATATTTAATATATTTTTATATTCGTTTTGCCGGCTCGAGGTCAATTAAAAAATAAAACACAAGTTTTTTTTTAAAAACCCAATATATTTCGGTTACTCTGCGGTAACCGTCCTCAGGGATATAAACTGAATATTGATGAACAGTGACAACGAATGACATATATTAATTTACACGTCCTCTTGCTTAGGCGTGCAGTTGGTACTAATTTATTTGTAATTAAATGTCTGTAAATATTCGCGACATTGTCCGTATCAGTCTTGTAGTTCAGTCGTATATTTGGCGGAGTGTTTATAAGTGAAAAACGCTTGGAATAATTTGCTTCTTGCTGTAAGATGGATGCTTAAGCGAAATTGGGAGAGTGTCCACTCGATGCACAGTGTGCCATCAGCGCAGTTTTTTGTGTAAAAAAATGTTGGCATAGTTTGGTGTCTGATTTATTCTGCGCCAATCGCGTTTTTAATTTTGATTTGGTTGTACCTTGTTGCACAGCTCTTTCTGGTTTCCATTACATGGGATTTTATAAATGACATTAATTTTGTCCATTTTCGGTATTTTTGACTTAGTTCTGTTAAATATGTTTTTAAGGGTACTTGTAGGCTTATGAGATATTTTTATTTTCTCTTTATCGTAGCAATCTGACATCATTAAGCGTTCAGATAAATGGGGTACGTAAGTTACCGATTTGAATATTTTGGGTTTGTCTTGAATTTGAATATGAATATTGTATTTTGATCTTTTAATTAGGGAGTTTATAATGCTGTCTGGGAAGTCATTTCGTTTTAATAAATATTTTATTTCAACAGTAATCTCCTTGTGGTAAGTATTGTAAGATATATTTAACATGCGTCATATACAGCCCATTGCTGTATTCATAATCATCGTTTTAGGATGATTAGAGTTAAAATTGATGATTCGTCTAGACGCTGTTCCCACCTAATAGCCGCGACCGATCACAAATTGTCATCAATATCTCCTAACGGGAGTCCAAGGAAACTTGCCGTTTCAACAGGGGTGGACCATAAGGAAAGGGGTGTTAGAGGCGTTGGTTCCACATTACAATTGAAGAGATGGTTGGTGTCATGTGGGGACACATTGCAAGTGGGGCATACATTTTGTATGTGGGGGTTGATTCTGGATAGGTAAGAGTTTAACCTGTTACAGTATCCAGAACGAAGTTGAGCAAGAGTGACACGCGTTTCCCTGGGGAGTATGCGTTCCTCTTCCGCAAGTTTTGGATAATTTTCGTTAAGTACTGGATTCACCGGGAAATTCCCGGCATAAAGGTCTGACGCCTGTTTATGGAGTTCACCAAGGACCTGCTTGTGTTTTTTCACTTCATACGGCTGGGTTCTCAGGTGCCGTATTTCCTCAAAATGCTTGCGGAGATGACTCCTTAAGCCCCTAGGCGGTGCTGGTTCATCAATCAGATGTCTGTTGGGATGCCCAGGTTTCTGCGTATTCAACAGGAACTGTTTGGTCAGCATCTCATTTCTCTCCCTGATGGGGAGTATTCTCGCCTCATTATTGGTGTTCTGGGGACATAAGAAGACAGCCCGTGGCGATTGTGAGAGAAGTATTTTGGCAGGCCTGTAGTTTCTTCCAGTGGATGATTTTTAGGCTTGGGGACCATATGGGTGACGCGTACCACGTAATCGGCTGGCTAATTGCTTTGTATGTAGTCATGAGCGTTTCTTTATCTTTTCCCCAAGTACTGCCAGCGAGGGATTTGAGGATTTTGTTACGGCTCTGAATTCTCTGAACAATCGCGGCTGCGTGCTCACCAAAATGTAGATCCTGATCAAACGTCACACACAAGATTTTGGGGTGTGGGACAGTCGGTAGCGTAGTGCCATCGACGTGGATGTTCAAAATGGTCGACATTTGGGGCGTCCATGTTGTAAATAAGGTCGCGGAAGATTTAGTCGGTGATAATGCCAGGTTTCGCGAGGCGAAAAAACTGGAGAGAACAGGGAGGTAGCCGTTTATTTTATTGCATAGCGCATCGATCTTTGGGCCTGGGCCTGTGGCCATTATTGTGCAGTCATCGGCGTAGGAAACGATTGTGACTCCTTCCGGTGGTGAAGCTAGCTTAGATATGTAGAAATTAATCAAAAGTAGGGATAGGACACCACCCTGTGGCACCCCCTGTTTAATTCTCCTTGATTTTGATGTTTCGTTTCTAAATTGCACCGATGCCTGCCGACCACCCAGATAATTTGCGGTCCACCTTTTAAGACATGGGGGAAGGGTAGACCCTTCCAGGTCCTGCAGTAACGAGCCATGGTTGACCGTATCAAAAGCTTTTGATAGGTCTAGCGCTACGAGTACTGTTCTATGGTGGGGGTATTGATTTAAACCGCAATTTATCAGGGTGCTAATGGCATTCAGCGCGGTGGTAGTGCTATGGAGTTTTCTGAAGCCATGCTGATGAGGGGCTAGCTGCAAATTTGCTTGGAAATAAGGGAGCAGAATGGCTTCAAGCGTTTTTGCCACTGGCGATAGGAGAGATATCGGACGATACGGCTCACCTATGTTAGCTGATTTCCCAGGCTTTAGTAGCGGGACCACCTTGGCCATTTTCCATTTCTCAGGTAGGACAAAGGTGGAAAGAGACAGATTGAAGACATGTGCTAAATATTTGAAACCCTCTTTCCCTAGGTTTTTAAGCATCGGCATGGCTATGCCGTCTGGGCCCACTGCTTTGGATGGTTTAGCACGACCAATGGCGTCCTCAACCTCTTTAGCGGTGATGGTGATTGGTGACGCGCTGAATTTGTGTTTATGTGCGCGTCTATTGGCTCTCCGTCTATCTTTGTCGACCGTAGGATGCATTATATATTGTCGGCAGAAAGCGCTCGCGCATTGTTTCGCGTCCGACAGCACTTTGTCGCCAAAGGCGATGGAAACTTTGTCTTTGTGCTTAGTCGGATTCGATAGGGACTTTACGGTGGACCAAAGTTTACCCACACCGGTAGAGAGGTTACAACCTCTTAGGTGCTCCTCCCATTTCGCCCGCTTGTGTTCATCTACAAGCAATCTGATGCGTTGGTTTATATCCCTTATTTGGGGGTCGCCTGGGTCAAGCTATCTTATAAGGTCACGTTCTCTCGCTAAGTTTGCGGCCTCCGCCGGGAAGTGGGCCGGATTTCGGGAATTCCCCGGCGGGAATGAAGTGTGCCGAGGCGGATTTAATGACCTTACGGAAGGCACGCTCCCCTTGGTGGGCATCAGTCGGGATAGGGAGGGCAGCTAGGCGGCTGTCTGTAAAGGATTTATATTCTTCCCACTTTCCTTTTTTGAAGTTTATGAAAGTGCGCTTTTCAGTGACGATGAAGTCGGCGTTACGCTCAAGCGAAATAAGTATGGGCAGGTGGTCGGATGCCAATGTTACCATCGGCTGCCAGTTGACGCAGTTTACGAGTTCTGCGCTCACGATTGAGATATCTGGCAAGCTGTGACAGCTTCCTACCATACGTGTGGGGGCGTCTCCGTTTATTGTGCAGAACGTCGTTTCTTCTATTTGATCCGCCAGCATCTCACCCCTACTGTCCGCCCGCAAGTTTGAATGCCATAGATCATGATGGGCATTGAAATCGCTTAAGATAATGTGATTGTTGCCAGTGAGTAAGGCCCTGATATTAGGGCGGTATCCACTGGGGCAACAGGTGGCAGGAGGGATGTAGATGTTTATGATTTCTAGGTTTGCATCGCCTGACCGGACAGATAGGCCTTGACGTTCTAAGACATTGTCCCTGTGGTCGATGCCAGGATCAAATATATAATATTGCACAGAGTGGTGTATGATAAACGCGAGGCCGCCTCCATTTCCGCTCTCGCGGTCTTTACTGTGGACATTATACCCAGAGCAGGTCTGCAATGCAGATCTTGCTGTGAGTTTAGTCTCTTGAATCGCAGCAATGCGGATGTTGTGCCGCTTCATGAAATCGACTATCTCCGTAATCTTCCCAGTTAGTCCATTACAGTTTAACTGCAGAATTCTGAAGTGCATAAGGGGAGACGTCGCCACTCTGGGGGTAAGTGACGGTTGACTACGCCTGGGTTGGGGAAGGCCAGGACGCAATTGCTGTTGTGGCCCTAGGACTAGGCGTCCTTGGGCAAGCATTGGGGTACTCGGATGATTTGGGTTTGCGGCCTGGCAACATGGCGCGATGAAACCCGTCGGGGAGTTGCCGTCGCGGAGACCAGAACATCTAGGGAAGTGGCACCACCCAAGGCAGGAGCTGCATTGGGCGGATGTCGCAAACATATATATTCTGTGCTGGCAAACGGTGCAAACGGAGGTAGGGACTAAGAGTCTGTTTCCCTGACCTACACGATTGCTGCCGGAAAAGAGGGGGGGGGGGGGGGGGGGGGGGAAGAAGACGGGGGCAGGGGCTGCTGCTCAGCATTGCTTCCGACTCTACAACGAAGATTGTAGTTATGAGTGGTAGCAGCTGTTTGAGTTGTTGGCGCCGTGGGGCGCGAGCAGCAGCGGGTACTTGTTGTGGCTTGCTGAGCAGCGGGACTGCTGGAAGGTAGTGGGGGGGGGGGGGGGGGGGGGGGCGTTTAGACGTAGACTACAGGACGCCCTTGGGCGTGAACAGCAAGGAGCCACAAAAGATTTATAAAAGTTACGTGGACGTCGGGTTTTGGGATCAAGCCCAGAACAACCTGTCCGATGCAACCATCCCTTGCACGAGATACACTGAACAGAGTATGACCGTCCTAAAAAGATTCTTTTCCGGCAGATGCAGCAAAACCATTTCTCAGGACCGGGGTCAGGAGACGGACCCGGATTGGATTGGATGCCTTCCCGGGAGTAAGAGAATATGGAGCAGTCCTGCTGCAAGGGGCTGCTGGGAGGATGACGAATCAAAAGCCATTGGAATTTTGGCAAGAATACTGTTCATGGTATTACATATATAAACAAATTAGCGGTACCCGACAGATGATCTTCTGGGTCACCCTGGTCCCCATTTTAGTCGATATCTCGAAAACGCCTTCACATATACAACTAAGGGCCACTCCCTTTTAAAACCCTCATTAATACCTTTAATTTGATACAATATCGTACAAACACATTCTAGAGTCACCCCTGCTCCACCTATATAGCGATATCTGGAAAAAGCGTCCACATATAGAACTAAGGCCCACTCCCTTTTAAAATACTCATTAACACCATTCATTTCATACCCATATCGTACAAACACATTCTAGAGTCACCCTTGGTCCACCTTTATGGCGATATCTCGAAAAGGCTTCCACCTATAGAACTAAAGCCCACTCCCTTTTAAAATACTCATTAACACCTTTCATTTGATACCCATATCGTACAAATACATTCTAAATTCTCTCCTGGTCCATCTTTATGGCGATATCTCGAAAAGGCGTCCACCTATAGAACTAAGGCCCCTCCCTTTTAAAATACTCATTAACACCTTTCATTTGATAACCGTATCGTACAAACACATTCTAGAGTCACCCCTGGCCCACCTATATGGCGATATCCCGAAATGGCGTCCACCTATAGAACTATGGCCCACTCCCTTTTAAAATACTCTTTAATACCTTTCATTTGATACCCATGTCATACAAACACATTCCAGGGTTAAGCTAAGGCTAAGTTCGGGTGTAACCGAATATTACATACTCAGCTGAGAGCTTTGGAGAACAAACAAGGGAAAATCACCATGTAGGAAAATGAACCTAGGGTAACCCTGGAATGTGTTTGTATGACATGGGTATCAAATGGAAGGTATTAAAGAGTATTTTAAAAGGGAGTGGGCCATAGTTCTATAGGTGGACGCCATTTCGGGATATCGCTATATAGGTGGGCCAGGGGTGACTCTAGAATGTGTTTGTACGATATGGGTATCAAATGAAAGGTGTTAATGAGTATTTTAAAAGGGAGGGGCCTTAGTTCTATAGGTAGACGCCTTTTCGAGATATCGCCATAAAGATGGACCAGGGGTGACTCTAGAATTTGTTTGTACGATATGGGTGTCAAATGAAAGGTGTTAATGAGTATTTTAAAAGGGAGTGGGCCTTAGTTCTATACGTGGACGCCTTTTCGAGATATCTCCATAAAGGTAGACCAGGGGTGACTCTAGAATTTGTTTGTACGATATGGGTATCAAATGAAAGGTGTTAATGAGTATTTTAAAAGGGAGTGGGCCTTAGTTCTATAGGTGGATGCCATTTCGAGATATCGCCATAAAGATGGACCAGGGGTGAATCTAGAATTTGTTTGTACGATATGGGTGTCAAATGAAAGGTGTTAATGAGTATTTTAAAAGGGAGTGGGCCTTAGTTCTATAGGTGGACACCTTTTCGAGATATCTCCATAAAGGTAGACCAGGAGTGACTCTAGAATTTGTTTGTACGACATGGGTGTCAAATGAAAGGTGTTAATGAGTATTTTAAAAGGGAGTGGGCCTTAGTTCTATAGGGGGACGCCTTTTCGAGATATCTCCATAAAGGTAGACCAGGGGTGACTCTAGAATTTGTTTGTACGATATGGGTATCAAATGAAAGGTGTTAATGAGTATTTTAAAAGGGAGAGGGCTTTAGTTCTATAGGTGGACGCCATTTCGAGAAACTTAAAAAGAAAATGCAATGATTGGGATATGTTTAAAACATAGCACACATTGCAAAATTTAGAAAATAAATTTAGCGATGGCAAAGATATTTAAAAAAATTTTAAATATTGGATTCAGTGATTGACAGCTATTTAAAAATTTTATAAATAAAAAGAGAATTGTGTTTTTGTGCTGATAATAATAAATTTTTGGTTCTTTTTTCTCAAGTTTAGAGTTAGTTTTTCAGTGAGCACTAATCATACCCCCCAATACGACGCAATATCGGTCGTCGTACCCGTAATGCTAGACGTTTGTCTACCTCTTTTGACTGCTCAGAAGAACAACGCGACCGATTTAATGTAGGCAGACATGACCGAAATGCAAAGTTACGTTCTGCTCGAAGTGAAGTAGAAAGGGAAGAACGTAATAGAAGTGATAGATTAAGGATGCAGCTTAGTGCGGTTGTTCGTAATCGATCTAATGATAGGAGTGAACGTAACAATTTGAATGTTCGTGTTCGTAGACAAATCCGTGTTCGTAACAATTTAGAACGTGTCGCGTTCGAATATGATCCCGCAGTTGATTACGGTTCACACACAGCCATTGTCATTGGCATAAATTTGTCAGTATTGTGAGGCGAAAAAATTCAAAAATGAAACAGTGGGGTTGTGCTGTGCAAACGGAAAAATTAAACTGCCGGTATTGCAAGCTCCACCTTAGCCTTTGATTTCATTGATGTCCGGAGCAACAGGACAATCGAAGCATTTTTTTTTAAATATGCAAGCATATAATTCGTGCTTCCAAATGACGTCGTTTGGCCCAACTAATATAATACTGTAACGAATTTGCTGCAAATCTTCTTATTTGCCCTTTTGCTAGGTTCGTATCGCTAAACTGTTGAATAAATAACTCCAATATTGAATAATGGAAAAAGATGGCCTTTATTAAAATACTTCACAATAACACTCAAACTGTGCAACGAATAGCTTAATAACCAAACTGATAGCTTAAATGAAACTGACTTTCAAAATAATACTGCTATTGCTCGCTAGATATCGTCTTAGTCGTAACTGCTTGACAACTCAAATCAAACTGAATTCCTTCTTACTCGCCTGCCACGCTTTTATAGTTTACGCTGCATACTTCTAGGCTCTTCGATTTCCAGAACTTACTAGTTGTTTCGGCTACAAAATCGCCAGCCACAACTACGTGCACAAATTATTGCTCTCTCTTGTGACAACTCAGATAAGATATATGCATGTGTTTGTAGTTTACAGTCTCCCGCACACACATAAGCGTATAAGTAAATTCATCGGTGTGTGACATCTCATCTCTCGCTGCCTTGTATGTAAATTTTGCTCGTCGGAATGTGTACATATGTGTAGACGCAATTATTGATTCGTTTATGTAGATACATAATGATTGAATTATTGATGTGAATTCACGTCACTGCTTAGCATCGGCCTGGAGATGGCAGCACTCCTCAGTTTTGCTAATATTCGTAACACTGCCCTCCACCTAAGTCTGATCGTCCCGATCAGACAAATCTCCCAATCTAAACGCCGCTAGCATCTCCAAATGTACCACCCTTCTAATCCGTGGTTTCCCAGTGGTTTGTATGCGGTAGATGGTATCACTGATCTTCTTCACAACTTTGTACGGGCCTTCCCAACTGCACCGAAATTGGGCTGGAACACCTTTCCGCCGGTGAGGGTTGTTTAACAGTACCAAATCTCCATTCCGGAAACCTTCCGAATTATTTTCCCTGTCGTACCTGTGTTCCATCTTACTACTCATTATTCTGGATCGTTCTCTCGCACTCTGTTGCTTGGCCAATGAAGAACTACTTTGTAGAGCTTGTTCTTGACGGATTGGCTTCACATACTCAGTATCGTTCCGACGTTTCCCAACAAAAGTGCGCGCTGGCTTGAAACCATCCTTGCATTCTTTCTGAAAAATTCTTTCAGTGAATTTAGTGCATCCATTAGGGTTTGTTGATGCCGGTTTTTTCCTCGCAGGTACTTTTAATTTCGCTTTATTTGGCACATTCGATCCATCAACCTTTGCTCGATCTACTTTCCTTGACTTTCGTGGTCTCTGTCGAATCTCCTCCACCAGCACTCGCTTACTGCTGAACCCTTTTTCCAAACTGAAGTTAAGTGGCACATCTTGGTTCTCATACCGCATCACCCTTCTCTGCATATCGATCTTGATGTCATGGTCAACCAAGAAATCTACTCCCAATATAACTTCATCAACAATCTCCGCCACAACAAATTTGTGTAGGACCATGACCTTCCCAATCAATACTTCACATATCACTTCTCCCTGAACTTGGTTATACTCGCCAGTGACCGTACGCAACTTTGCTCCAGGTAACGGTTTTACTCTCCTGTTGACCAAGTCAGATCGGATCAAGGAATGAGATGCGCCCGTATCTACAGTCAGTATTCGTTCTTTGCCATCCACATTCCCTCTGATTGTAAGACTGCTTGATTTCCTTCCAATTTGCGACACAGATATCACAGGGCATTCAATAGCTGGATCTAGCTCTCTACCTCTTACTCGCTCTTGCTCATCTCCTCCAGCTTTGCGTTTACGGCCACCTACATTGTTGGAACTATTAAGACCAAGATCGCAATGACGTGCTATGTGACCGGACTTCCCGCATTTGAAGCATTTGATAACTTTTTCACTTCGCTTTTGCGATCCTTTCAGTGCCTCCAATATTGCGTCTACCCACTCTGGCCTTTCTACTTCCACACGGCGTGCTTTGAAAACTGGCTTACACAGAAGCGACGCTGTTTCCTGAATCAGAGCTTTTGACACCGTTTCTGCGAATGTTGGCTTTGGGTTTGCGTATGTAGCTCGCTTTGTTTCGACGTCCCGTATGCCATTTATAAAGCTCTGAATCTTTACCCTTTCAGTGTATTCCACGGGTGCGTCCGCATTTGCGAGATGAGCTAACCTTTCAACATCCGAGGCAAACTCCTGCAAAGTCTCATTCGCTCTTTGGTGACGGTTTTGCAACTCAATTTGGAATATTTGTTTCCTATGCTCGCTTCCATAACGTCGTTCTACAGCAGCCATCAATGTTTCATAACTGTTCCGTTCATACTCTGGAATCGTCTGTAAGATTTCCGCGGCAGGACCTTTCAGTGCCACGAACAGAGCTGCAACTTTATCTTCAGCATTCCATTGGTTCACTGCTGCGGTCTTCTCAAACTGTAGCTTAAAGACCTGAAAAGGAACAGAACCGTCAAAGGATGGTGTCTTTACCTTTGGATTACTCGCTGAAACAGCTGGGCGATTTAGTTGTAACTGCTCCATACGACCTTTTAAATCATCTACTTCTGCCTGAAATTGAGCCATTTTTGCATCCTGCGCTTCCAGTTTTGATGATACCTGTTCCAAAATTTCTGCCGAAATTTCAGACATACGTGCCTCTTGCGCTTCCAATTGAGATGCCATATATGTCTTTTGGTCTTCCAGTTGAGATGACACTTGCGAAGTCATTTCTGAAATACGTGCCTCCTGTGATTCCAGTTGGGATGCCATATATGTCTTCTGCTCTGCCAGTTGAGTTTCCATCTTGGATGTAATACGTGTCTCCTGTGACTCCAGTTGGGATGTTATATTTGTCTTTTGTTCTTCCAGTTGGGATGTTATATTTGTCTTTTGTTCTTCCAGTTGTGATGACATGTTGGTGGATATTTGTGATGACATTTCGGACATTTGTGCCGATATTGCAGCCAATATCATGTTCAAGTCTGTGTTTGTAACTGTCTGCGATGTTTCGTTTTTCTCTTCAATTTTTGTTGTTGTTTCGTCCCCATCAGGATAAAAGACAAACTCGTCCACATCAATTCCTTGCGACTCCATTACCTCTCGTAGCCGTGCTTGAAGTTCGATCTTATTTCCGGTTGTATTTAATCCACGGTTCTCCAACTCCTTTTTCAGTTGCTGGATCTTCAATTCACTGAACTTTGCCATGTCCAAGTTGTATTCCCAATCTTCGGAATTTATTCAACAATTCCTCTTCTGACACCAATTGTAACGAATTTGCTGCAAATCTTCTTATTTGCCCTTTTGCTAGGTTCGTATCGCTAAACTGTTGAATAAATAACTCCAATATTGAATAATGGAAAAAGATGGCCTTTATTAAAATACTTCACAATAACACTCAAACTGTGCAACGAATAGCTTAATAACCAAACTGATAGCTTAAATGAAACTGACTTTCAAAATAATACTGCTATTGCTCGCTAGATATCGTCTTAGTCGTAACTGCTTGACAACTCAAATCAAACTGAATTCCTTCTTACTCGCCTGCCACGCTTTTATAGTTTACGCTGCATACTTCTAGGCTCTTCGATTTCCAGAACTTACTAGTTGTTTCGGCTACAAAATCGCCTGCCACAACTACGTGCACAAATTATTGCTCTCTCTTGTGACAACTCAGATAAGATATATGCATGTGTTTGTAGTTTACAGTCTCCCGCACACACATAAGCGTATAAGTAAATTCATCGGTGTGTGACATCTCATCTCTCGCTGCCTTGTATGTAAATTTTGCTCGTCGGAATGTGTACATATGTGTAGACGCAATTATTGATTCGTTTATGTAGATACATAATGATTGAATTATTGATGTGAATTCACGTCACTGCTTAGCATCGGCCTGGAGATGGCAGCACTCCTCAGTTTTGCTAATATTCGTAACAATACATAATGACTTTATGCCGACTTTCAAGGTAATTTATTCGCGTGATGTCAGCTACATTATTTTCGGCGAATGTGTGAAAAAATAGCAGCAAGTTTTAAATTTTTTTCCTCGATAAATTTAATATCGGTAATTTTTGAGTAAATATACAATGAATAGATGCTTTAATGCCCACTTGCTGAACGGCAAGTAAAATTTATAGCTCAGAGTTAATTTGAAAATTTGTCAAAAATGTATGAATTTAACCCCTCGTTTGACGTCAACTCTGAGTTAAAAATATACATTTTTGTTTAGAATGTGGGCTTAATAAACCTATGTAATATGATGTCAAAAATTTGAGATTTTTTCGAAAATTAACAAAACTATGTATATTTGATGAGAAAAACACATGTAAGTGAAATTCTTTTAAATTTTGCTGCTTTCGTTGTCCACACAGGTGTGTACAGATATGTATGCACTTTTATTCATAGTTTAATTCAATAAATGGTTATAAACTGCAACTTTCTTTCAAATAGATTCATAGGCAAATGTATCATCGAATAGGATCATTATTACTATTGCCCAATATTAACCAACAATTTTTGCAAATTTATTTTATCGGAAACTCGTAAACCGAGTTGGATCGTCGATGTGCAATTCAATCGAACGTCAGACGAGAAATTGTGGAACAGCTGCAGATATTGTCGCATCAAGAAAATGGATTGGTTCGAGTATTTGAAACACCACTCGATCGAATGCCATCGGATAACCATAAAGTTTTCATTCATGCAGATAAAGTACCACATGGACAATATCCAGGAAGATTTAACGCACCTACTATTGATGATGTTTCCATCGTAATCATTGGAGAGGAATTTCCATCACGCGAAACTTTTTTGCATTGCCGAAACAATCAGCTGCAACGTGTTTGTGAAGCACACCGTTCTTATGATGCGTTGCAATATCCATTATTGTTTTGTCGTGGAGAAGATGGATATGAATTTAGTCTTCGATTGATAAATCCCCAAACCAGTACGAAAAGTTCACATTTAAATAAGAATTTCTTGCAAAGAAAATTTGCAAAATATTATGCTTTATAACGCATCAATAAACTTAATAAAATAGCCATGTGTAATATTGATGTAGGTCTAAACAAGAGGGCACTGTTTTCAAATAGCATAAAATTTTGCAATAGTACATTTAAGAAGCCAGCCCGACTTGTTTTTTGTATTTTAATTATAAACATTTCACATTATCTCCTTAACAGGTGAAAGTATTCCAAATAAGAAAGTCAGCGCAATGAATTACTATTCATACCGATTAATGCTACGTGAAAATGAATATAAACAAATTGTTAATTGTCGAAAGTTATTTCACCAATTTGCTGTTGATATATATGCGAAGATTGAGACAGAACATTTAAATTTTATAAGATTCAATCAGCAAAAGTTAAGATCGGAAGAATACATTCATTTGCGTGATGCAATAAATAATGATGTTAGTATGAATGATATTGGCCGTTTGATAATTTTACCGTCAACCTACACAGGTAGTCCGCGTCATATGCATGAGTATGCAAAGGATGCGATGATTTATGTTCGCCATTACGGGTGCCCAGATTTATTTTTGACCTTCACATATAATCCAAAATGGGATGAGTTCAAAGAACATTTGTTTAATGATCAAATACTTTCCGAGCGTCATGATATAACGGTACGTGTTTTTAAACAAAAATTAAAAGCTTTTATGGCTTTCATTGTAAAATATAAAGTCTTTGGTGAGGTTGGTTGCTGGATGATTTCCGTTGAATGGCAAAAAAGAGGTTTGCCACACGCGCATATCTTAGTTTGGTTGGCGAACAAAATAACACCAAATGAAATTGACAGCGTAATATCTGCTGAAATTCCTGATCAAACTATAGACCCTGAGCTATATGAAGTGGTCATAAAAAATATAATACACGGTCCGTGTGGTGACATAAAGAGAAATTCATCATGTATGGTTGCTGGAAAGTGCTCGAAACGTTATCCTAAGTCATTGGTTACAGAAACGGTAAGCGGAAATGATAGATACCCGTTGTATCATCGTCGATCAATTGATGATAATGGAAGATCAACAGTGATTAAATTTCAAAACCATGACTTGGAAGTTGATAATCGCTGGATCGTTCCTTATTCACCATTGTTGCTTAAAACGTTCAAGGCCCACATAAACTTTAACTATTGCAATTCGGTGAAATCTATTGAATATATTTGCAAGTATGTGAATAAAGGCAATGAAATGGCCGTCTTTGTATCAAATGGGTCGATATATCGGTAGCAATGAAATAATATGGGGCATTTTTTCTTTTCCGGTACATGAAAGGTGTCCAACCGCTATGCACTTAGCTATTCATTTAGAAAATGGACAAATGTGTATTTCACGAATCAAAACGCGGCCCAAAGAGCCGCAAATCTACCGCCGACAACCCTCACTGCATTCTTCAAATTGTGCCAAAATGAAGTATTTGCAAAAACGTTGTTATATGCAGTAGTACCATTATACTTTACATGGAATGCATCGAATAAAGAATTTCAAAGACGTAAACAAGGAACACCAGTTCATGGCTTCGCAAATGCGTTTTTTACAAGTGCTTTAGGACGAATTTTACCATGCATCCTAATAATGCTGAGTGTTTCTATTTACGCATGCTGTTAATTAATATGCGCGGTCCAACTTAATTTCAAGATTTGAGAACGGCCAATGGAAATTTGTACGTGACGTATCGTGAGGCCTGTCAAAGATTGCACTTACTTGAGTGTGATGCACATTGGGATAACGCGCTTAATGATGCGTATCTTACATCTTCTCCACATCAAATAAGAACATTGTTTTCAATTTCGATATCAACATGTAGCCCATCAAACCCAATTGAGTTATGGAGAAAATATCGGGATTGCATGAGCGAAGATGTTTGGCGTCGCATGCATCTTATGACTTTAAACCAAGATTTGGAGTTCATTAACGAAATATATATTGAAGCATTGGTCTTAATTGAAGATATGTGTTTTTCGATGGCTAATAAAACATTGGAACAACTTATTATGGCCTCGTCCAATCGACCAATGCATGTTTTATTAAATCAACAAGTTGGACGCGAACGAGCTTTCGATGCCAATGAATTGGCAACATTTCTTCATGCAAATATTCAAAAGCTAAATGCAGAGAAAAAACGAGCTTATGATACAATTTTGCATGCTGTCGACAATGCGCTTGGTGGATTTTATTTTTTGGATGCTTATGGAGGAACTGGAAAAACATTTTTAATTTCTTTGCTTTTGGCTACTTTACGATCAGAAAATTGAATTGTATTAGCACTAGCGTCCTCTGGAATCGCAGCTACTTTGTTGGATGGCGGTCGAACGGCGCATTCTGCACTTAAGTTGCCTTTAAATGTTCCACTTATTGATCATCCGTCATGTAACATTTCAAAGACGTCCGGAATGGCAAAGGTGTTGCAACAATGTGCCTTAATTGTATTGGAAGAATAAACCGTGTCTCATAAGAAGTCATTGGAAGCGTTGGAAATGGCATTATAAGATTTACGACAAAATCAATATTTGTTTGGTGGAGTTTTGGTATTGGTAGCCGGTGATTTTCGGCAGACATTGCCAGTTATACCAAAATCTACTGCTGCTGATTTAGTTCATCAGCATCCAATTTGTAGAGGTTTGTAAAAACAATTAAACTTGAAACGAGTATTCGTGTTCAACTGCAAGGGGAACCAACAGCTGCCTTATTTTCCAAACAATTGCTAGCTATTGGCGAAGGTTTTGATCTTGGTATCATACAAGTCAGTAGATACTGTCATCCATCAAGAAGATCTTTTGAACTATCCAACAGAATTTCTAAATTCACTCGATGTGCCGGGACTGCCCGTACATAATTTAGAGCTCAAAGTTGGGGTACCTGTGATAATTCTTCGTAACATTTATCAACCAACACAGTGTAATGGCACCGGACTTGCAGTGAAAATGCTTATGAATAACATCATTGAAGCCACAATTTTAACTGGAAAATACAAAGGTGAAGATGTATTGATTGCACGATATGCCATTTGAGTATAAACGCCTTCAATTTCCCGTGCGACTTGCTTTTGCCAAAGAGATTAATAAAGCGCAAGGCCAATCTTTCAAAGTCTGTGGATTAGATTTGGAATATCCGTTTTCTTCCCACGGAAAGTTTTACGTTGGATGTTCAAGAGTTGGTAAGCCTTCAGCGTTATTCATTTTCAGTCAAGACGGAAAAACCAAAAACGTTGTTTATCAAAGAGCATTGCAATGATTTAATAAATAATTGCTGCTGATTTTGTTCTAACATGACTGCATATCCATATTTCATTTGATTTTCACAAGCCATTTTTTAAATAACTTCTATAAGCTTTTATAAATTAAAATATAACCACAATGAACAATTTAAAGTTGCTCAACAGGATTCAAAAAGTATTACAGTTATATCTTATTTTCGGCGAAACGAAGTTCGCGGGGTCTTTGATAGTAATCTAATAAAAGGTACGTGGTTTATAAATATTCCGTGCTAGGTAGGGGTCTCCTTTCTCTATTTAATAAAAAATTTCAAAATAAAATTATAAAGCATAGTAGTGTTTGCTTTATTAAAAAGTGCAAGTGATTCTTGAAGTGGAAAATACATATTTCGTGCCAAAGTAGAAAAGCATCAGGCAGTTATTTAAAGTTTGTGCATCACGCCATGTGACTCTCCGGAACAATCTTCCACCCGCGGTAAGATTTTCCGAACACAGCTCAATGTAGCACAACACTGCTCTATAGGTTAACATAACCTCAAACACCGATTTGCGCCACTTTTCTACCTTCACTTCTGCAGAATTTTCATTTTTTAAAATATCACATTATTAATTTTTGATTTGTTAAGCGTATTAAACCAAAATTTGTAATTTTAATTTACGTGCACAAGTCAATTTTCCTAAAATCCACACACAAATCACTTTCCCCTATTTACACGGGCAATACGATTGCAATTTATTTTGTTGCCATAGCACAAAGTGCACTTAATTTCATATACATATATTGTTGTCGTTGTTTGGGTGGCCAATAGGCTCATTTCTTGTACAATTTTTTTTTTAATTGAAGTATTTTATTATTTTCACTTGCGGCAATACACAAACTGTTTTGACTGATCTTTTTTTTGGTGATATATAAAGATCACTAGCACTATAAAGTCCTTGGTTCAGTTATCAAAAAAGTCCATAACAAGTGTTTCGATTTTTTTCACTAACACCACTTTCACTAGCCATTACATATCGGCTTACACAATTTACTACCAAATATGCAAGCTTCAAGGCCACATCCCCGAGAAATCTCTCTCGAATACAGTTCTTCATTTCAGTTCATTTTCACTTAATACTCTCTGCAAAGGCAATTAATTAATATTTCAATAAATTTTCATCTAACGCTTTGGATACCTACATACGCCAAGCAGATGCAGTGACAGAGTTTGAAACTGACTTCAATGATATATCCCCTTCAGCCTATACAAATCACCCCCTTTTACTCCAAAAGGAGGAGTTGAAATCGATATGGGAAAAGGCAAAGCAGACATATGAAGAACTCTTGAGTTCCTCAGAACTCGAGTCAAAAGGGCTGTCGGCCATTAAAAAGAAGCACAAAGTTACATACTTCAGCTTTCTTAAGTGCCAGGCAGCAATGGCTGAACTTTCGGAAAAACTTGAGAAAGCTGAGAAGAAAGAAGAAGGCTCAGAAAATAGGGAATATCGGGTGCGGTTGCCAGCATGTGATACGGACGTTTTCAAAGGAGATTACCTTTCTTGGCCGTCATTTAGAGACATGTTCACTGCTACATATATACGTAACAAAAACCTCGAAGCAGTAGAAAAGTTATATTGTTTAAATCAAAAGACTCAAGGTGAGGCCAAAGAAATAGCTGGACGATGTGCTTTGACAAAAGACGGTTTCGACACATCAGGGAAAAATATGTGACCGATACGAAAAAAAAACGTATTTTATTAAATGCCCAATTAAAAATTCTTTTTAGTTTAAAAGCAGTTGAGAGTGAATGCGGTAGCTCCATCAAGTAAATAATTGCATCTCGGCGCTCCAATGTCATCATATAGACATATCAAACTGGGATGCAATTATAACGTATCTATGTTCAACAAAATTGCCAGAAACCAAACTGGCATTCTGGGAACAAACAATCAAAAACAAAACAGAAATTTATAAATGGGTTGATATGGATTAATTTTTATCCAATCGTTTCCTAACCCTAGAAACCGTGAGCGATTTGAGAGGTGATACAATTTCCAAACACTCAAAGCCACAGATATCTCGTTCGAAAACAGATACGTCTGCTAAAAAATTATGGTCCTATCAGGCAATTGTAGCCAAACCTAGATGTAAGATGTGTAAAAGTCCTGCACATCGAACTGCAAAGTGCGAAAAGTTTTTGCGTTTAACACCCAATAAACGGGTTGAACAAATTAAGAGCAGCCGTGGGTGTATAAACTGCCTTTCTGCTGGCCATTCGGTAACAAAGTGCACCAACCGAAACCAACAAATAATTCAGATACGATCGGCGAGAGCCCTGATAGACTCATTCATTACCGAGAAACTTAAGCGCAGACTTAATCTGCCATCCAAACATCTGCACACCCAAGTTTTGGGCATCAATAATACAATGTCTACACAAGTAAAAGAAGCGTGCAACATAGAACGGCGATCACCAATAGACCCATTAATCGGGATCAATACGATCATGCTGGTTTTACCACAACTAGAAGGGAATCTTCCAACTTGCCACATAAACGAGGCAGGCATTCCATGACTTAGTATTGGCTGACAAAAGATTCTTTGTCAATGAGGCAGTCGATCTAATTCTGGGTGGAGACATATACCCCCAAATTATGTTAGCCGGCATTAGGAAAGTTGTCCTAAACATATTAATAGCACAGGAAACTGTGTTCGGCCGGATTCTGACAAGCCGGACAGATGCGGTTCATACAAGTAAAACTTTAGAATCATATTTCAACGAGGTCACGTTGGACAAACAGCTGTCGGCATTTTGGGAATTAGAGGAGATTCCAAGGAAAAGAAGCATCAACAACGAGGATAGGTATTGCGAAAAGCTATTGAAATCCAAACCACTTCTGAGAGATGATTGCAAATACGTGGTTTCCTTACCTTTTAGGAAAGAATTTAGCACAGGTCCCTCTCTAAAAAGTGCGTGTTCTCCATTTTATCACAATGAGACACGACTAGCTAAAAATCCCGATCTACAAACTGAATACAATAGAGTTTGTTGAAGGCATGATCCAGTTTTCGGACTAAGTCCGCCCCCCTCCGTCTGGCAACACCCGGCCAGTGCGGCCAAGCGCAAGTGCAGCACAGCTGTGCTTGCCGACCAACACCGCGCTCACTCTCAGTTTCAGTTGTCATTAAACTACCCACGCAAACGCATCATCGTGCCAGCATCATTCGCCGTGTTTTAATCTCCCGATAAGTTTTGGTCTTTCGCTCGCCCGCCGTCGCGCAAATATTTCGTTTTAATTTTAAATATTTAAATGAATTAGTATTTTATATACCGTGGGTTTGTAATTTAAAAGTTTTAAATTTTAAATAAAACCATTGAACTTAAACTCGTGTGTCCTCTGTTTATTGATACAATGCTGTGCTAGTGAATTTTTATACATGATCCTTTTGTTTTGAATAGGCCAGCGACCAAAAACAAACACGAAAAAAGTAAAAGTAATTAAAAACAAAAATCTTTTTTACAAAAATTAAAAACTATTTTATATAAATAACAAACGTGAAGTTATACGTGCTCGGTACGGCAAATAAGCAAAAGTTTATAGAATTTAACAAAACAATATTGCACATTCATGAATACATAAAGAACTAAAACATTAAGGTGTGACAAAAAACAATTTTCAAACAATTTAGTTGGGAGTCTGTGAAATTAAACGCAGTGCCAAAAAAAAACTAATAAAAAGCAAAGTAAAACAAAAATTTTTTCATTACAATATATATACAAACACAAAAGACAAAACAAAAAATTACATTAAGGTGTGGAAAAAAAATTAAATTACAAATTTAAAAAAGTGTGTGAAGAAAAGAAAAAGAAAGGCTTAAAGAAAATAAAAACAGTTTTGGAAAAAAGCAAGAAAATTTAAAAAATTTGAAATTTTTAAGAATAATATTTTAATTAAATTACTGAAAACACAAACACGAGCACTCAACAAAAGAAAGTTTTGTGAACAAAAAATAATAAAAATTGTAGAGAAAAGAAAAAATTTAGAAATAAAAAAATTGAGAAAAAATTTAACGTTGAGAAAAAAGAAAAGTGCAAACAAAAAGTTTTACAAAAAAAAATTAAAATACCTACAAATAAAACCTACATAAGTGCTACACGTTAGGGTGGTGAAAAGAAATAAATTTTTATTTGACAAACAAAACACAATTACAATTTTTATTTACAAAAAAGGAACAACAGAAAAAGTTTGATGTTATTGTGTTTACATTAAAAAATTAAATAACGTTTTTTACAAAAAAAGCTTGAGAGAAAAAATTTATACATTTGAAAACAAAAAAATCTTGGTTGAAAACCATAATTGGAAAAAAACCACATTGGAGAAAGGGTTTTGCGAAGAAAAAAAACGTAATTTTGAGAAAAAGAACATTTTCAAAAAAAAAAGGAAAACGAAAATATATAAGAATAAAGTGCAGAAAAAAACAGGTTTGGTGGAAACAGAAACAATTTTTAAGATAAAGGAAAAAATACATTTGCAAAAAATAAGGTAATAATTTGAAAAAAAATAAAAATAAAAAATATAACTGTTTGAAAGAAAAAACAAGAGAAAAAATATAATTTTTAAATAAAATTAAAGTTGGGAAAAATAATTGGAAAAAAACACACACACATCAAATGAACATCACCATTACACCAAAGACACACAACATAAAGGAGGTACAACATTACAACACAACATATCAACGAGGAGCACATACAAACAAAAAAAAGGACAACACAAAACCAACAAGTCACACACAGTTCACATAAAAATGTCTAAGTAAGTACTCTCGTTACCCAATATATTCCCATATATATTCCCTCCGTCTAACGTACGGACCCCAAATCTAAAATCCCAAAATTTATATACCCCTCCGATCTAAAGATCCGGACCTTGGGTATATAAGCCACATCAGCCTAACGGCAAAATATTTCATTTGCTTACTCACTGTTACCAACAGGTACAGTCCCTTCAAAAAACCCATATAAATTTTTCAACAAATAAATTTGCATTCCCGTATCAACGGAAAATCCACTGCCCGGTTCTATATACGCAATAAGTTCGTTGCGCTACATTAGGGCGGGTCGATTTAAAAATCGCTTATTGCTCTGGGAAAATCGTATTCTAAGGATCAAAATAAGAAACTTTGCCGAAGGAACCATACCTCTAAAACGAATTCTGATGTTCCCCTCTTTGGGTCGAACTTTTGGGTAAGGGCAATTTCAATTCTACCTGCTGTGTCTTGTGGTGGCTTAAAAAAAACAACACAAGCAATTTTACGATCTGCAATTGTGTCACAGTGACACCTTCATTTTTTAAAACGGTTGAATAAAAAACCCACACAACTATGTTTACGACATGCAAATGCATCACAGAGAGAAAAATAAACTCCAAAACGAAAAAACATAGGCATTTCAAAGTGGGATTTTCCAAAATTTGCCCCTACGACCCAAAGGGGGGGACATCAGAATTCGTTTTGGAGGTATGGTTCCTTCGGCAAAGTTTCTTATTTTGATCCCTAGAATATGATTTTCACAGAGCAATGGGCGATTTTTTTGCCTCCCCACAAATCTACATAATTATAAAAATATATACGTATATATGTAATATATGTATATACCCACTTAGTTCGGTAATATCACCCGAGCTACATATTTTTTCAGCGTGAAAAGCACCGCTGCCCAGTTTACCCTTATATACATATATTACATAAAATATATTTTATAAAAAACCCATATCAACGAACTTTGCCAAATTTTTGTCACTTTTCTCAAAGTTTATTTTACCGGTGCACCCAAGATAATTTGCATACAAATCTACAAGCATATGCACCCATAACACCCACACGCACTTGTATGTCATTTTGAATAAGCCAAAAACCCACCCTCAATAAAGTAATTTCATAACCATATGTAACTACATAATAGAAGGAAGTAACAAAGAAGATCATCTGTTACATATTTTGCATACATTTACTTTGTCAATACAGATCAAGAAGTGCATTGGCATTTGCAACGAAAAAGGTATTGTTGGTACACCACAGTTTACCGGCAAATATATTTTACCCATATATTATATATATTCATACGTATATACCCTCATTACTTGTACTCAGAAGTGCTGAAACAAGTACATATAACAAAAAACCCAGCATACATTAGGCGGGTCTCAAAAAACAAAAAAAAAAAAACAAAAACAAACCCAGTGAACACCCACCCATTTATATACTCACATTACTTGTACTCAGAAGCGCTGAGACAAGCCCATATTAAAAACCAAGCGTACATTAGGCTGGTTTCAAAAAAAAAATTTTTTTTTTGCTCTTTTGACAAAAATTTTTTTTTTTACAGCTTAATAAAAGCTCCCCTTTTAATAAACAAACTAATTTATAATGCCGAAATCGTCGGACGAAACTCAAAAATTGACCACTGCAGATAAATGCCTGCAGGAATTCATATATGATGGTAACCAAGTAGAGGTTTACTGCTCAAGATGGTCACCCTCCCAAGCTACCGATTTATCAGAGTGTATGCTTAAGGTCAAATTAGAAGACCTAGATAAAATATGGGCAAAGGTGCTAGCGTCCCATCGAGAAGAAAGTTTCTCCGATAATTACACAGATGTTAGCGGCTCGGTTGAGCAAAAATTCGCTAAATGTATAGAAACCTATCAAACATGCAAATCTGAAATTTTGGAAGCCTTACAAACTTTCAACACTGCTAGCACCAACCAACAACCAATACCCGACCACCCAATAAATGACTCAAACTCAAATGGTTGTTATTTGAAAGTACCAGCATGTGACACCGAAGTCTTCCATGGTGGATACGAAGACTGGCCATCTTTGGGAGATATGTTCACAGCAGTCTATAAAAACCACCCTAAATTATCACCCGCTCAAAAATTATACCACCTACGCGTGAAAACGAAAACTAAAGCAGGACTTATTGTAAAGCAATACCCACTGAGCGATGATAATTTCGAGCTTGCCTGGGAAGCGCTCAGATCTAGGTACGAGAACAAAAGGATACTCGTCGACAACCAATTGAAGACGCTGTTCAACCTACCCACAATATTCGCAGAAAACGGGGAACAAATACAGAAGATGCAGACAACAATCAACAACTGCATGTCAACCCTTAACACATAAGGAATCCCGACAACGGACTGGGACCCGATCCTCGTTTACCTCTGCTCATCCAAGCTGCCAAGTGAAAGCCCTTCACTATGGGAACAATCCCTTAGCTCCCGAAAAGAACTCCCACTTTGGGATGATATGAATAAATTTTTGACCAGCAGATACGAGGTAGTAGAGAGAATAAGTACCTATAGACCAGGCGCGAGTTTTACACCACGAACGGTGAATCAAAACTCGACCCAATCTAACAATAATAGAACCCATGCATATCACACGGAGTTCAATAAAACGGCTTCGTGTAGATTATGCAATCAATACCACGCAGTCAAACCTTGCGTTAGGTTTAGAAATTTATCGGTATCAGACCGAATCAAATTTGTGAGAGAAAATAGTTACTGTGAAAACTGTTTATCAATGTCGCACCCCAAGAACGAATGTAAAAGTAGTTTCACGTGCGTTTATTGCCAAAAGCGTCATCATTCGCTACTGCATTTGCAACCAAAACCCCAACAATCACAACCAAACCCCAGAGCTCGAAATTCCCAAGCCGGCACCCCTAGGAAAACAGTCTCAGGACAAAAACCCGGTTTCTACACTCTTTTCGAGTAATCATAGAACCACCCTACTACCAACAGCAGTAGCATCAGTATACTATGCTGGCGAATTTCATTAAATTCGTGCCCTAATAGACCAAGGCTCACAAAAAACCTTTGTATCATCCCGTATACAAAAGCTTCTTGGTCTACCCACAAAAGAGTCTCTCCACCAGATCTTTGGAATGGGCGGAACGGTTGTGAAAAATGCCAATAAAGTCTGCCAGATAACATTCTGTTCAGCAGACTTAACCCAAATGATAGACGCACAAGCAACCATTTTGCAGAAATTAACGAAGTTCTTGCCCACAGTCAGAGTTTCAAGCATTGATCTCGAAGAACTGTCCCATTTACCGTTAGCCGATCCACAGTATTCGATACCATCGAAAATCTATGTGGTAATCGGCAGCGATATCACCTCGCAAATCCTCACCGAAGGGCTCCTACGAAATGTAAGTGGAACATTACTTGCCCAAACACAATATTCGGATGGATATTAAGCGGCCCTGTAGCTGAAAAGGTATCAACCTTCAGCATTCATGTCACGGAATGCACCGATGACCCCCTCAATCAACTTTTGAGAAAATTTTGGGAACAGGAAGAAGTTCACAAAACCCAACAAAAATCTGCAGATGATGAATACTGCGAATCGCTCTACAGGAAAACCACAGTTCGCGAAGAATATGGACGCTACAGAGTTAAACTGCCGTTCAAATTGGAATTTCCAGCAAATGTGGCACTCGGTCATTCACGACCCGCAGCACAACAGCAGTATATCAGCATCGAACGAACCTTCGAAAGAAAACCCGAATTAAGAGAAAATATTTTGAAGTCCTTAATGAATATTTAACCATGGATCACATGGAACCCGCCTCCCAACAAGAGATAATTAGAGATGGTAAATATCTATCATTTTATCTACCCCATCATGCTGTCATAAAACCCGACAGCAAAACCACAAAAGTGCGAGTCGTCTTCAACGCATCAAAAATGTCACATTCTGGCAACTCGTTGAACGACGTTCTCCATACAGGCCCCATATTACAAAATGACTTAATTCTCGTCATACTTAAATGGCGACTATATAAGTTTGTTTTTAACGGCGATATTGAGAAAATGTATCGCCAAATACTCATCCACGAAGAAGATAAAGATTTTCACCGGATCGTTTTTCGAAAACACCCAACTCTGCCGATAGAAGATTTTCGACTAAAAACAGTTACCTTTGGGGTAAATTGCGCGCCATATTTGGCAATTCGGACCCTACACCAACTCGCCCACGACTGTCAAGACGAATATCCGCTCGATAAAAACATTTTATTAAACGAAACATATGTAGACGATATTTTGTCAGGCGGTCATAATATACAGTCCACTTTGAACTCCATGACTCAAGTTATCGAAGCTTTAAAATCGGCAGGGTTCCCTTTGAGAGAGATGTCAGCAAATCACCCTGAAATTTTAAAACCAGTACCCGACCCTGATTTGCTAGACGTCGACTTTCTTAAATTCCACGATTCGAGTTCCACAAAAACCCTTGGAATTCAGTGGAACGCGCTAACCGACACCTTCACCTATACGTACGATCCATCATGAGCAGAAAACACGACTACGAAAAGGCAAATTTTATCAGCAGTTGCGAAACTGTTTGACCCCGCAGGATGGCTATCGCCAATAATGATTCTTGCCAAAATGTTGCTGCAACAACTCTGGATGGAAGGAACGGATTGAGACGAAGACGTGAAGCCCGGGGCTCTCCAAAAATGGACATCAATATACGAAAATTTACCTCAAATCAGAGAAGTTAAAATCCCTAGGAGGGTACAGTATTCCCGGATAAACTCATCCAGCTGCAAGGATTTTCAGATGCTTCCGAAAAAGCATTTTGTGCCTGTGTATATTTACGCGCACAAACCCATGAAAATAGTTTTTCATCCCATTTGCTAGCTGCTAAAAGCAAAGTAGCACCCCTTCAAACCGTGAGTCTTCCACGGTTAGAACTCTGTGTCGCAGTCTTACTCTCCAAATTAGTGAAACAGCTCCGAAGTGAGCTGAACCTACCCCAACACGAACTCGTTCTCTGGTGCGACTCTGCCATCGTACTGGAATGGTTAGAAAAACCACCCCATACCTGGAAAACGTATGTCGCCAACAGGACATCCGAAATTCTTAAGAACGTCGACAATGCCACTTGGAGGCACGTTTCCAGTAAGGATAACCCAGTGGATTTGGGCACTTGAGGCTGCAAGCCTCAGGATTTAGCCCAATGTCCATTATGGTGGGAAGGACCTAATTGGCTAATCAATCCATCAACTTCGTGGCCAAAGGATACATCTCACCACCCAACTTCACCCGAACAACGACATGTGGAAGTATTCCACACCTTGCAGGAAGAAAACATAGACATACTCGACCGGTTTTCGTCGTTTTCTCGAGCGCTTAGAGTCGTGGCCTATATGTTGCGGTTTATTAAGAAAGCAAGGAAACTGAAGGTTCCAGCCACGCTCAACCTCACCCACGCCGAAGTAAATGGTGCCAAAATCAAAACCATCATTCAAACTCAACGGAATCATTACGGAGACACGATAGAGCTGCTTCAAACAATAGGACCCTTACCCAAAAAGAACACCCTTCTGACATTAAACCCCATGTTAGATGACTCAGGAATCATGCGAGTTTCTGGAAGATTAGCATAAGCAACCTATAGCTTTATTGAGCGGCACCCAATTATCATACCCGAAAACTCTCGATTTTGTTCTCTTCTGTTGGACTTCCTCCATTCGAACCTGCTGCAGGCCGGCAAACAGCTGATGATCCGAATGGTACAGCAACAGTACTACATACCACGTTTGAAGCAAAAGGTCAAAAAGCTCATCTTCCACTGCAAAACCTGCACCATCTACAAACAGCAGATGAAAACGCTAATAATAGCAGCTTTCCCACCCGAGAGGTCAACGTATTCCCTACCCTTTCATACAACAGGAGTCGACTTTGCTGGACCATTTATGGTAAAAACTTCTCCCCTTCGCCGAGCTTCGTATGTCAAAGCTTTCGTTTGTGAGTTCGTCTGTTTATCCACAGAGGCTGTTCATTTAGAAGTGCATTCTGAACTCACCACGAATGCCTTCAACGCAGCCTTTTCCCGATTCACTGGCCGCCGTGGCCTACCCCATCAGATATTTTCTGACAACGGAAAAACGTTCGTCGGCGCACAACGCGTACTACGAAGGGAATTCACCACATTCCTCAAGGAAGTCGCTACACAAGTCGCCGAGATATATGCAACTCACGGATTCTCATGGAAATTCATCCCACCATACGCTCCGTACATGGGTGGTCTATGGGAAGCGGCCGCGAAAAGTTTCAAGATACACTTTACGAAGGTATCAGGAAACCAGAAGTTTTCCTTTGAAGAGCTCACTACCCCTTGGTACGCATATAGGCGGTCCTCAACTCCCGACCGCTCTCCCCTATGTCCGAAGATCCAATGGATCCCCTAGTCCTAACCCCAGGGCATTTCCTACGTGTCGCGCTTCTCTTGTCACTACCGGAGCCAACTGCCGAGCATCTCACCCTGGTCAATAAATGGCAGAAACTAAAAACGCTTTACCACCAGTTCAGCACACGATGGAAAAACGAGTACCTCAAGGAGTTGCACAAGCATAAATGGAAATGCCCTCAACGCAACATTCAAGTTAGAGATTTAGTCATGGTAAAGGATGATTTACTACCACCGAACGAATGGCGTTTGGGGCGAGTAATCACTTTACACCCTGGATCGGATAACCATGTTCGAGTAGTGGAACTCAAAACCCAAAACGGACTAATAACCCGAAATATTGCCAAACTGTGCGTGCTACCAACTTCCCAGCAGTGCTAACCCTACCTCTGGTACCCTCTGCTTTCATTCCCCCCAACAACCTGACAAGATATATAAGCTACCCTCACCCATGCCTGAAAAATACGAATCTTTGTTTTTCTTTTCTTGTATATACAGGACCCGCAGAACAACCGAGGGACCAAAGTGTCGCCTCTGTGGTCAACGTCACGTGTTGAGACAGTGCCGGGCATTCTTAGCGATGCAACACGAGGAGAGGTACCAGTGTGCGAAAACCCACCGGCACTGCCTCAACTGCCTCGCCATTTCATACCACTGGGGCGTGCGACTCCCCGAACAGCTGTTGAAAACATGATCCAGCTTTCGGACTAAGTCCGCCCCTCCGTCTGGCAACACCCGAACCTCTCAGTTTCAGTTGTCATTAAACTACCCACGCAAACGCATCACCGTGCCAGCACCATTCGCCGTGTTTTAATATCCCGATAAGTTTTGGTCTTTCGCCCTCCGTCGCGCAAATATTTCGTTTTAATTTTAAATATTTAAATGAATTAGTATTTTATATACCGTGGGTTTGTAATTTAAAAGTTTTACATTTTAAATAAAACCTTTGAACTTAAACTCGTGTATCCTCTGTTTACTGATACAGTGCTGTGCTAGTGAATTTTTATACAGAGTTGTATCTGAATACGAAATCCTAGTTCATATGAAACAAGTCAATAATATCCCGCCAGACTCAACCGACTGTTACTTTCTTCTTCACCATGCTGTTATAAAGGAGCGAAGTACAACAACAAAAGTCAGAGTCGTTTTTAATGGATCTTGTCCTACCGCGAATGGCAAAAGTCTAAATGATGCCCAATATCCAGGTCCGATTCTTAAATCCGACCTAACAATCTTAATACTTCGTTGGAGACTGTTCAAATACGTCTTCAACAATGAAGACCAAACAAAATACCAGCGAATCACATTTCGCAAATGCCCAAAAACCCAATTAACCTATGAGAATTGAAAACGGTAACCTTTGGGGTCAATTGTGCTACATATTTGCGATTCGGACGCTGCACCAACTCGCTGATGACGTGGAGACCTGTTGTTGTTGTTGTAGCAGTGCTTCGCCCCATCCAATAGGTGCGGCCGATCACAAATTGTCAACAATATCCTCTAATGGCAGTCCAAGGAAACTTGCTGTTTCAACAGGGGTGGACCATAATGAGAGGGGTGTTAGAGGCGTTGGTTCCACATTACAATTAAAGAGATGGCTGGTGTCATGTTGGGACATATTGCAAGCGGGGCATACATTTTGTATGTCGGGGATGATTCTGGATAGGTAAGAGTTTAACCTGTTACAGTATCCAGATCGAAGTTGAGCTAGAGTGACTCGTGTTTCCCTGGGGAGTGTGGGTTCCTCTTCCGCAAGTTTTGGGTACTGTTCTTTGAGTACTGGATTCACCGGGAAATTCCCGGCATAAAGGTCCGACGCCTGTTTGCGGAGTTCACCAAGGAACTGCTTGTGTTTTTTTGCTTCATACGGCTGAGTTCTCAGGTGCCGTATTTCCTCAAAATGCTTACGGAGACGACTCCTTAAGTCCTGTTGGCTCCTCAATCAGATGGCTGTTGGGATGCCCAGGTTTCTGCGTATTCAACGGGAGCTGTTTGGTTAGCATCACATTTATCTCCCTAATGGGGAGTATTCTCGCCTCCTTATGTAGATGATGTTCTGGGGTCATAAGAAGACAGCCCGTTGCGATTCTGAGAGCAGTATTTTGGCAGGCCTGTAGCTTTTTTTTGAGTCCGCCAACCTCAATTTGGTAATGATCATTGATACCAATATTCTTTCAGATCATGACCCGTTACCAAATCTTATTGGCCAAGTCAGAAGTCCGACGACGCGATGTCAATTAACCTCGCGGGACCGACAAAGTCCTGGGCTCAGCAGGTGGAGGAAGAAGAACTGGAGGAAGATAGAGCGAAGATGGAAGAAAAGAAAACGAAAGCGGAGGAAGGGAGAGCAAGAGTAAGGCCGTCAACGAGCAACAATGGGATGCGAAGTTTCCGGCCGCTGTTACAGCACGAACGAACCGCGGAGAAAATAAAGGAGCTTCGAAAGCAACAAAACAATTGGCGGATCCGTGACGACGGAATCCCCCGAAGCCCTGCTAAATAATCCAAGCTCGAAAGGCAATAACGGCGGAAGCAATCGACGCCATATTTTTGGGACGCCCAAAATACAAGGGCACTATCGCGCGACACACCGGAAGGTTTCCGTACAGGTCGGCTTTCTCCAAGCTACTCCATCGCCCATCATGCGGCCCTTCGTACCAATTGCGCCGACGGCCATCGTACGTATCGAATCGCGCGGGCACTTACACTTGGTTCGCGCCATTATCGATCCCTGCGACACCAGCACAATCGTCGATGAAGAGCTCGTACGCGATTTGCAATTGGAGCGCCAAGGACTAGGGCAATGCACCCTTATTCTGCGCGGCAAGTTCGGGTCATTGACACATGTCACCACTCAAGCCGCAGTGGCCAAAGGCCATTATCGCTTGAGTCCGCCGCCTTATGTGGACCCGAAGATTGCCGGCTCATTTCAATTTGTGCGGCTAGCGGATCCGTAGTTCTACCGCTAATCTCCAATTCGGCTTAAACTCGGCGCTGATATATACGCCGAAATAATGGTGATCGGTACACCGGCATCTACAGTTAGCGGTCTCCTAACTCAACCGACCGTTGGAGGGCCGGGTTGGTGGTCTCAGCAGCCTGCCAGAAATAAATTTCCTGCCAACAACGCCTCACATGCGGATACTGTTATACGTACTTAAGTAAATACTTCAAGGAGTTCAAAACCACGTACTTGTATTTAATAACTTCTTTTCTTTTTCCACAGGAGAGCGAAACGTGAGGCCAACCAGACGGCGTGCAGTGCTTGAAGTCCTCATCTGCAGCGCCTTACTGAACGTGTGATGACTTGGCATTACTTTTTTTGTTTTTTGTTGCTTACGGCAAGGGGGCCTGTATGTTTAGGTCACATACCTACATATATCTGCCCAATTCGTAACATAATTAACTGCCACCCACACATGTTTGCAGTCACTAGCAAACATGCATATGTGAGTGGTAGTACGTATGCATTTTTATGCTTTACCGCTGTGAGCCCGCGGTACGGCAATTTTGTCTTGGTAGAAAAAATGACCGAAATCCGACTATAACCGCGGCCACTTTTTCGAAATCGAAAATTACGAAAAATGAAAAAATATAATAATTCTATACCAAATACGAAAAAAGGGATGAAACATGGTAGTTGGATTGGTTTATTGAACAAAAATTAACTTCAGAAAAAACCTTGTAAAATGGGTGTGACACCTACCATATTAAGTAGAAGGAAATGAAAAAGTTCTGCAGGGCGAAATCAAAAGCCATTGGAATATTGGCAAGAATACTGTTCGTGGTATTACATATATAAATAAATTAGCGGTACCCGACAGATGAAGTTCTGGGTCACCCTGGTCCACATTTTGGTCGATATCTCGAAAACGCCTTCACATATACAACTAAGGGCCACTCACTTTTAAAACCCTTTAATTTGATACCCATATCGTACAAACACATTCTACAGTCACCCCTGGTCCACCTATATGACGATATCTGGAAAAAGCGTCCACATATAGAACTAAGGCCCACTCCCTTTTAACACCTTTCAAGTCCTGTTCAAGTGCAACCAGTCAGAATCGTTCGGAGTTTCCTCCAGAGTACCCCATGGAAGTCATCTAGGCCCTTTGCTCTTTACCCTTTTCATTAATGACTTGCCACAGACAATATTATATTCCCATACTATAATGTATGCGGATGATGTAAAACTTTGCTACACTTACTGTCCTACCGATTTGAGATCCTTGGAACTTCTTCAGGCCGACTTGGACTCGTTCCAATGTTGGTGCACAACAAATTTACTAGCTTTAAATTGCTCTAAATGTAAGCATATGACATTTCACCGAGTGAAGCCAGCATTGAAACCTTATGTAATAGATGGTACGCCTTTGGAGCGTATATCTATTGCAAATGATCTAGGTGTTCTTTTTGATCCGAAATTGAATTTTAACATGCATATTTCGTCTATTGCCAACAAAGCGTTGGATTTACTTGGATTTGTTAAAAGATGGGCTAAAGAGTTCGATGATCCGTACCTCACTAAGGTTCTTTACACGTCGCTGGTTCGTCCAATACTCGAGTATTGCTCATGCGTTTGGTCCCCTGTTTCTCAAAAGTATATAAAGCGTCTTGAGTCAGTTCAAAAGCAATTTTTCATATTTGCATTACGCGGCCTTAATTGGGACTCAAGTATCCACCTTCCACCATACAGAAGTAGACTTCTTCTTATTAACTTGCCCACTCTGGAAAATCGGAGAATATTACTGGGGGTATTGTTCATCCATAAGCTCATTATTGGAGAAATTGATTCTGCGGACCTTCTCAGCCGCTTGTTTTTTGCGGTTCCCCCTAGAGTATCCAGACACTACGTTCCTTTCTATTTACCCCTTTGTTGACGAAACTTTGCTAAAAATAATCCTCTTCTTATCTGGTGCGCGCACTACAATGACTTGTATAGCTGTATGAGTCTTGAATGTACTTTTGCCACTATACGTAATGCAATACTTGCCTATCTAATTTAAGAGATACAAGCTAATTTAATTTGCCGGCATTTTGTTTCTTCCATAAAAAACAGGAACTATCTCGTTTAAGGATGGAGGAACATTTATCAACATGTATCATTAAGAAGGAACAAGACAGTACTGTGTTGATTGGAATCTGGTGTGTTCCACCATCGTAAAAATATGCTTTTTCATGAGTCACTGACCGGAATCGTATGCATTCCGGCAGTATAATCTTATGGGTCAGGCATCGTGCTGATTGGAATCCGGTGCATTCCAACAACACAGGTCATGCTACTTTTTTATGCCGTGTGATGGCGTATCCTCATTACACTACTCTTAGCACTGCCGGATTCCCATGACATGCTGATTGGAATCTTGTTGCATTCCAACAGGAAAATTGGAATCCACTGCGTTCCGAAATCATGCTGAGCGGAATCTGATGCATTCCGCCAGTATAAGATCTCGGTATAAGATCTTATTTCCGCTCATATTTCTTATTATTATAATATTCCGAAATTAAAGAGTAATGTTCATTAATATATATTTGTTTGTAATATAACATTGTTGAATTCTCGATATATCTTAAATTTTATCTTTTGAGTTGTATATTTATATATCTTTTATATTATGCAGTCGACCATAGTTTGTCGTCGACTTTAAATAATAAATAAATAAATAAAAATAATCCAAGCTCGAAAGGCAATAACGGCGGAAGCAATCGACGCCATATTTTTCGGACGCCCAAAATACAAGGGCACTATCGCGCGATATACCGGAAGGCTTCCGTACAGGTCGGCTTCTCCACGCTACTCCATCGCCCATCATGTGGCCCTTCGTACCAATTGCGCCGAAGGCCATCGTACGTACCGAATCGCGCGGGCACTTACACTTGGTTCGTGCCATTATCAATCCAGGCGCCGCCAGCACAATCATCGATGCATAGCTGGTACGCGATTTGCAATTGGAGCGCCAAGGACCAGGGCAATGCACCCTTATTCTGCGCGGCAGCTTCGGGTCATTGACACATGTCACCACTCAAGCCGCAGTGGTCAAAGGCCACTATCGCTTGAGTCCGCCGTCTTATGTGGACACGAAGATTGCCGGCTCATTTCAATTTATGCGGCTAGCGGATCCGTAGTTCTACCGCTAATCCCCAATTCGGCTTACACTCGGCGCTGATATATACGCTGAAATAATGGTGATCGGCACACCGGCATCTACAGTTAGCGGTCTCCTAACTCAACCGACCGTTGGTGGGTCAGGTTGGTGGTCTCAGGAGCCTGCCAGAAATAAACTTCCTGCCCTCAACGCCTCACATACGGATACTGTTATACATACTTAAGTAAATACTTCGCGAAATTCAAATCCATGTACTTGTATTTAATAACTTCTTTTTTTTCCACAGGAGAGCGAAACGTGAGGCCAACCAGACGGCGTGCAGTGCTTGCAGTCCGCATCTGCAGCGCCTTACTGGACGTGTAATGACTTGGCATTCCTTTTTTTATATTTTGTTGCTTACGGCAAGGGGGCCGGTATGTTTAGGTCACAGACCTAAATATATCTGCCCAACTCGTAACATAATTAACTGCCACCCACACATGTTTGCAGTCACTAACACACATGCATGTGTGAGTGGTAGTACGTATGCATATTTATGCTTTACCGCTGTGCGCCCGCGTTACGGCAACTTTTTTGCCGGGAAACCCAAGGAAGGTGCTGTATAGTGGGTTCATCGGCTTTTGTTGAAAAGAGGCTCGTCCTCTTTGTATCCAAAAGCCAGCGAAGGAACACGATATTACACGTCCACTTAAGGGCCCTTTCAAATACTTAATACTTTAATTTCACAACATTTGTTAATTTTTCCTTAACACTTTTTGTAATTCAATTCATTTAATAAAAAAAAAAATAAGTGTGTGCGGTGCACACCCAGGGTAAGTTTACTTCTTTAATTTAGCATTTCGCCGTCTATCACGAGCCCCATTGTTATATTTCGGCATATCGGTCCCTAAACGTAACCAACAAAATTATGAAAATTCATATATCTCGAGACCCTTCACAAATAGGTATGAAAACTACCCTGTACTAAAGCACTCATCAACAACGGTCCCTAAACGTAACCAACAAAATTATGAAAATTCATATATCTCGAGACCCTTCACAAATAGGTATGAAAACTACCCTGTACTAAAGCACTCATCAACAGCTTTCATTTGTTATCTATATTGTATAAACACTTTCTAGGGGTACCCGGGTCCATGTTTTGGCCTCAATATCGAGACCCTAGTCACCAATAGGTATGAAAACTACCCTGTACTAAAGCACTCATCAACAGCTTTCATTCGTTATCCATATTCTATAAACAAATTCTAGGGGTACCCGCGTCCATGTTTTCGCTTATATCTCGAGACCCTAGTTAACCGCGGGTACGAAAAATACCCCGTATCAAAGTACTCATTCAGTACCCATATTGTACAAACATATCCCAGAATTACCCACGTCCACGTTTTGATCTCAAGACCCTATCCAGAACGGGATAAAAATTAGCCTATGCCTGTCTCCTGGTTCTAAGCTACCACTCCACCAATTTTCAGCGAAATATGTGCATCCGTTACTTCCTCTTCAGTCACTTTTTATCTATTAAAAAAAGCGCATCAAAATCCGTTGCGTATTTTTAAAGGTTTAAGCATTCAAAGGGACATAAGGCCGTGACACAATGACATTTTTCATAAAGATGCGCTTAACACAAGCTTATGCATTCCAATAATATCGCCACAATCAACCAAGATGTTGCGTTTGTAAATATGAAAGAACTTCAGACTTGGAAATTGAAGTTTATTTCGCCTTGCCCATTCACATAAAAATTTCGCAAAGCACTGGTATAAACATTATCCCTATACAACAAAGACACTTGCTAACATATTTTGTGTCGTTTTCATTTGTTATATTACAGTTTTTACTTGCGAAAAATGTTAGAAAATTTACCAACCAGTGGGAAAAATAATTTCACTTGCCAAGTGTGTTAACACCCTTAACCAAAACAAATGTCACATTCTTCTTCTTATGATTTGCTTGTAACAAAATTTGGGAGATGGCTTCTTTTCAATATCAGATGGCGCCAGTGTCGTTCATTCTAACGTTCTCCATAAAAATGCGTGCAATCTACTCATAATGCATAAGCTTGTGTTAAACTCATCTATATGAAAAGCTGCTTATGTGTCGGACCTAATAGGGACAGAAAAAGCGACTTTGTTTTATACTATGTAGTGATGTACATCCATACATACCTATAAACCTACGCCCGAAGTTAAATAACGCAGCGAATGCTATATACATATGTACGTAGTATGTGTCGCATCAAGCCTCACTCAAAAGCAATTAGCGCGGACAGCGAAAAAACACACGTACGCATTTTTGATAAAAATGTTACTTTGTTTAAACAATTTGGCTGATATAAGAAAGGAATCAAGTATTTTTTTTATGCAGATCGAAGGTAAATATTTCAAAGTTTTACTGAAAAGTAGAATTTTTGAAATCCATCCATCCGTTTATGAGTTATAGCTGTGTAAACAAAAATTTTATGATTTTTTGCTACATTTTGGCAATTTGCCACGCCCCTATAATATATATCTTCAAATTATATTACCATCTTTTATCCCTTTTTTCATATTTGGTATAGAGTTATGGCATTTTTTTTCATTTTTCGTAATTTTCGATATCGAAAAATTGGGCGTGGTCATAGTCGGATTTCGGTCATTTTTTATACCAAGAAAAAGCGAGTTCAGATAAGTACGTGAACTAAGTTTAGTAAAGATATATCGATTTTTGCTCAAGTTATCGTGTAAGTGGCCGAGCCTAAGGACAAACGGCGTGGCTTAAACCGATTTCGCCCATTTTCACAGAAAACAGTTATCGTCATAGAATCTATGGCCCTACCAAATTTCAGAAGGATTGGTAAATTTTTGTTTGACTTATGGCATTAAAAGTATTCTAGACAAATTAAATGAAAAGGGGCGGAGCCACGCCCATTTTGAAATTTTCTTTTATATTTTTATTTTGTTGAACCATATCATTACTGGAGTTGAGTTTTGACATAATTTACTTATATACTGTAAAGATATACAATTTTTTGTTAAAATTTGACTTCAAAAAAAAATTTTTTTTTAAAGTGGGCGTGTTCATACTCCGATTTTGCTAATGTTTATTTAGCACACATATAGTAATAGGAGTAACGTTCCTGCCAAATTTCATCATGATATCTTCAACGACTGCCAAATTACAGCTTGCAAAACTTTGAAATTAAATTCTTTTAAAAGTGGGCGGTGCCACACCCATTTTCCAAAATTTTACTAGTTTTCTATTCTGCGTCATAAATTCAACCCATCTACCAAGTTTAATCGCTTTATCCGTCTTTGGTAATGAATTACGGCACTTTTTCGATTTTTCGAAATATTCGATATCGTATATTCGATGGTCCGATTTCGTTCATTTTAAATAGCTATCTGAGATGAGTGCCCAGGAACCTACATACCAAATTTCATCAAGATACCTACAAATTTACTCAAGTTATCGTGTTAACGGACAGACGGACGGACGGACATGGCTCAATCAAATTTTTTTTCGATACTGATGATTTTGATATATGTAAGTCTATATCTATCTCGATTCCTTTATACCTGTACAACCAACCGTTATCCAATCAAAGTTAATATACTCTGTGAGCTCTGCTCAACTGAGTATAAAAACATAGAGCAAATGGAAATCTAATAGAAGTATACAGAAAAGTAGCACAGTTGTACGACTGCCAGCCAACGAAAAGTCAAACAGAAGAAACAAAGATACTTACAAAGACATCATAGCAAACACAAAGTAAAGGTAAAAAAATAGAAATAAAATAGAAGAAAAATATGAAAAACTTGGCGAAAACTAAGCAAATGAAGAGTGAAGAAAACGAGTAACCAAAACAAAACAGCCAACCAGAAGAAGCAAATCGTGAACAAATCGAATCTCAGCAAATATCAGTGTCAAATTCAACGCCGGTGGTGAAATCCAAAATGAGCTTTACGACAGTGAAAATTGAACCACTTTGCAAAGATAACTTTGACACCTGGAAAATACAGGTACAGGCCATCTTGACAAAAAATGATGCGTGGAAGTATGTGAATGGCAGCTGTGTCAAACCAGCGTCACCACCCGAAGCAGTTAGTGAATGGGAAGACAACGATGCCAAAGCAAAGTCTGACTTGGTGCTATCAATTAGCCCGTCCGAATTGCAGCAAATAAAGCACTGTCGCACATCAAAAGACAAAGACATTTGGGACAAACTGCATTCTGTTCATCAATCGCGCGGGCCAGCGCGAAAAGCTATGTTACTTAAGTCACTCATACTGCACAAAATGTGTCCTAATGATGACATTCGGGAACATCTACGAAAATTTTCCGATATAGTCGACAAGCTAGTAGAAATGGATTTAGTTGTCATGTTTGACAATCCTGCTCCTGTACAGTATTCCAAACGAATTTGAAACCTTTAGAATCGCCATCGAGTCCCAGGAAAAGCTACCAAAATTACAAATCCTGAAAGTGAAATTGCTTGAAGAGTTTGAGGCACGCAACAGAAATGTAACGCCAATGCACGAAGATGTCTTATACGCGAATAGAAGCAGCGGAAGCAAGAAACCCGGCAATTATCAGCATTAAAACAATTCAGACGAAAAAAGGGCCACTTTTAAGTACGTATGCCATACTTGCGGTAAGATTGGGCACTAGGCTAGGGAGTGCAAATCTAAGGCATTTAAAAACAAAGGTCAGAGACGAAACCAGAACGATTCGACGTGTAATGCAGAAGAAGTTGTTTTAGGCGCAATCAACCTTCACGTAAGTGACAAATGGTGCCTCGATTCGGGTGCATCGTCCCACATGTGCTCGTCTAACGCGAAATTCCAATCCCTTGAAGAATCGACCGGCAAGACATTAGCTTTAGCCAATAATAGTCTCACGAAAATAGCAGGTCACGGAATAGTAAAGGTCACGTCAAATACAGGCTGCAACGTTACACTTAAAGATACTCTATACGTACCGGACCTGCGTACAAATTTACTGTCAGTGTCAAAAATGACTCAGCACGCTCTCGACGTAAAATTTACGGGAACAAAAGCCATCGTAACAAACAAATCGACAGGCCCAAAAGTTTTCGTAGCAGAGCGTGAAAGGAACTTGTACTACGTCGAAGAACAAGCTGAATCGACGGCGGTAGCCAGCCCTAAAATAACGACACTCCAGGATTGACACGAAGCATTCGGCCACCTAAACGAAAAAGACCGCAAAGCAATCATCGAAAAAAGAAAAGTTCTTGGCGTTAACGCAAATACCAAAACGAGCTTAACAACGTGTACTACCTGCATTCAGGGAAAGCAAGCTAAGCAACCATTTCAAAAATCGAACCGCACTACCAAAGACATTCTAGGGTTAGTGCACAGCGACGTATGCGGGCCCATGAAAACACAATCATTCGCAGGGTCGCGATACTTCGTCACGTTTATCGATGACAAGAGCAAATGGTGTACAATATATTTTTTGAAGCACAAAAGCGAAGTCATAGATAAATTCAAAGAGTATAAAAGTTTGGTCGAAACCCAGTCAGGCAAAAGAATAAAATGTGTGCGCAGTGACAATGGTACCGAGTACACATGTAACGCTATGAAAGATTTTTTGAAAGCCGAAGGCATATGGCAAGACTTTACTATTGAGTATACGCCACAGCAGAACGGAGTAGGTAGGTAGGTTGAACTGACCGGTCCATGAGGACTTCACATAGACTGATTGAGTCCGTAGTGTTACCAGAAGTTTGTTTTAACGACCAAACTGAAAAACCCTATCAACAACCAGAACCTATGTTATAAAATAACTCCGTCCTCTTGGCAAATACTAGAAGCTTCCTAGGACTTAAGCCACTTGCTGCTTCTAGATCTGACAGCTGTATCACTCCTAATAGCGGGAGTCTTAGCCTGGCAAGTGCAGGGCACGAGCACAGAACGTACTCGATCGTTTCCTCCTCCAACCCGCACTTCCTACATCTGCTATCACTGACCAAGCCTAGTTTAAAGGCAAGTGACGCCAGAAGGCAGTGTCCAGTCAGAATACCCGTCATGAGTCTACAGTCCTCTCTTTTTAATGATAGGAGCAACTATGTTAGTCTAAGGTTGTAAGACCTACACATAATCTTCGAGACTTTACAGCCCCGCGCTTGAACCCACGCCTTTCCCGCTTGGTCGATCATGTGCACCTCTCGCCTTCGCTTAATCTCGCCCAATCTAATTGGGAAATCTACGGAGCAAGCTTCAAGGGATGCGCCCTTTTTAGCTAGTTCGTCCGCTTTAGCAGAACGGAGTAGCCGAGAGCAAAAACAGAAACATTTTAGAAATGGCTAGATGCATGTTAATCCAATCTGGCCTCCCGCCGGCTTATTGGGCAGAAGCCGTCAACGCGGCGAATTATTTGCACAATCCTTGCCCATCGCAAAGTTTAAATGGTGAAGTACCATACAAAATATGGACTGGGAGGACCCCACATGGTGGTTACTTACAAAAATTTGGCTGCATTGCATACATGCTAGACAAAACGACGAACAAATGTAAATTTAAATCAAAATGCCAAGCTATTCTGAAACGTCGAAAGGTTACCGCCTGTGGGATTCCAACTCTAGAAAGATACGTCGCAGCAGGGACATCGTATTTACTTCGCAGAATAAGCCAGATACGTACGAGGAATTTTACACAAACGATATCGAAATGCAATTGCAACCGAAACCGAATAAAACAAATGCACAGATCGACGTATATCCAACAGAGCAGCCACAATCAATCGAAGAAATAAAGGGTTCTCCCGCAGTAAACGATATCCGAGCAATGAAACGAGGGAGAGGTCGCCGAAAGAAAATACGAACCAAGTCGCGTGACAGACCACGGTTAGAACACAACATGGTACCGGTCATCGAAATACCCTCGAGTGACGAAAGCTCGGCAAATGACGAAAATGCACAAATCGAAGATAGTCCTTATAGCACAGCATTGCTAAAAAGTACAGCTCCAGGAAACCACGCAGAAGCACTTGCTAGTCCCGAAGCAACCGAATGGAAAAAGGCCATGCTAAAAGAATATCGCACACTTCTCGCAAACAATACATGGGAAATAGTAGGTCGTCCCGTTGGGAAGAAGGTCGTAGAATCAAAATGGGCGCTATGCACCAAATACAAGTCAGATGGAAGCATTTACAGCAAGAAGGCTAGGCTTGTAGCGAAAGGCTTCACCCAGAGAGCCGGCATTGACTACAGCGAGACCTTCGCACCTGTAGCCTGGCCTAACACTATCCGCTCAGTTATGGCCATTTCTGCAGAAATGGGCTTGGAAGTCCACCAACTCGATTTGTACGTGCGTACCTTAATAGAATCATTAAAACCGAAATTTATATGACCCTGCCCGACGAATTGCATAAGGTAGTAGGTCACACGGAAAGCGCCAGATATGCTGAAAATAAAGTTTGTTTACTGAGAAAAGAAATTTATGGCTTGAAACAGTTAGGCCGACTATGGTACCAAAAGCTGGACAATAAATTACAGAGCATGCATATGACGGCGTCAAATAGCGATCCATGCCTGTACATACATCGCGAAAATGGCACCACTGCCCTAATCGCAATATACGTTGACGACCTGATCGTAGCCTCGAACAGTAGGCAAACGTTATACAAATAAAAGCTGAACTGGCCTCCACGTTTGAAATGAAACATTTAGGCCCGATAAACTTTTGCCTTGGAATCGAATTCAACCAATGCCTAAAATCGAACACTATTAAAATGAGCCAATCGAAATATGTCGCACACTTACTAAAAAGGTTCGAGATGAACGACTGCAAACCAGTCAGTACGCCCGCCGACTCGAGCATAAAACTGTCTAAAGAAATATCGCCAAAGATAGAAGAAGATCTTCGTTCTGCAAGTAAGTTGCCATAACTTATGTGTCTCGCCGTATCAACAAGACCAGACATCGCACATGCATTCAGCGTATTAAGCCAATTTAATACCATCTACGGAACAGCACACTGGGTGGCAGCAAAACGCGTATTGCGCTATTTAAAGGGCACACAAACTCGCGGGATCTGATATACTCGCACCACTTGCCCTTCATTAACGGGATTTGCTGACGCTAATTGGGGATCTAACGTAGACGACAGACGGTCATACACCGCTTTGCATTCACATTAGCCGGTGCAGCCATTAGCTGGGAATCCAGAAAGCAACGAACCGTGGCCGTTTCGAGCACCGTGGCTGAGTACATCGCTATCTCTGACTCAAATAAAGAAGCCATACACCTGAAACGTTTGATGAATGAAATATTGGGCAAAGACCAACCAGTAGTTATCTTCAGTGACAACCAGCACGAAACACGTCGACATCCGTCACCATTTCGTCCGAGAAGCTGTCGAAAGAAAAGACATTACCATAAAATACATGGGCACAGAGGAAATGCCTGCAGATGTCCTGACAAAAACCTTGACTTCAAGCAAGCATCTCAATTGCGTCAAAAACCTAGGCATAAAACCAATCATTTAGAAATTTTGGAATTTGATGATTTATATACATATGTTTGTACAAATAGAATTAGTAAATATAATGCAATGTAAAATGAAACTTGCATGCATATGTACGTTTATCTATTTTAAATCAACTCAATAATGACGTGAGATCTGAGGGAAAGTGTTGAAACTAATTAACATAATACAGATCTGGAATCACCATGTGGTATAGACAAAATTGTCTCCGCTCTATACTAGGGGTTTTTTTTTATTACGCGAGCTCGAAAGAAACGCTCCAACTAGCTAAATAATTTTATTATGTTGCTTCACAGCACTGGTGTCAGGTGTCAAAATAAATGTTGTGTTTGTGAAAATTTTAAAAGAAAAACGAAAAAAATGAGTAATCCTGTCGATTCATTGGTAAATATTTGTATTTAATTGTAAATATTAAATAAAGAGTGTTTATTTATTGTCTAGGTTGTTTCCCTGCCCGTTGGCCAGCAAAATGATGTATGCGAAGTGGTGAACGAAATATTGGAGGCCGTATTTGCTAGCTCCAGTTCATCCTCTGAAGATTCGAAAAGCGAAAATGAACAGCATGAGGGGTGTAACAACTTCAAAGGCACGCTTGATGCGATGAGCGGAATGGACTTCAAAGCGCACATGAGACTCAAGCGTGAAACAGTGGTGTACCTTACCAGTAATTACTAAAGCTTTTTTAATTAGTAAATACATTTATAAACTAAAAAAATATTTGATTTCTCTAGCGAGGTATTCCACATCTTCTTTTGTTGCTGACCAGTCTGGTGTTGGAAGATCACGTATCACACCCAAGAAATCCATTTATATGTATATATGGTATATTAGCAACAGCGTGACATTTCGCCAACTAGGGAATTTGTTTGGTGTAGCCACATCAAGCGCATGGTCCGTTGTCCAACGCATTTCTCGCTATTTAGTATCTATTAAAAAAAAAAAATAAATGTAAGGCGCGATAACCTCCGAACAGATCTAAGGCCGAGCTTCTCTTCCAATTTGCGTCGTGCTCCTCTTGATTTTTCCCTACAAATTGGCCGGACGGGACCTACATGTTTTATGCCGACTCCGAACGGCATCTGCAAGACAGATGAGTTTTCACTGAGAGCTTTTCATGGCAGAAATACAATCGAAGCGCTTGCCAGACACTGCCGAGGGGCGACCCCGCTTAGAAAAATTTTCTTCCAATTGAAAAATCTTATTTCTAAAATTTTGATGTTGCTTTGCCCGGGAGTTGAACCTAGAGCATACGGTGTGATAGGCGGAGCACGCTACCATCACACCACGGTGGCCGCCAGGTGGTATCTATTAGTGATGAATATATCAAGTGGCCAGAAGGCATTCAGCTACAAAAAAACGACTGAAAATTTTTACCAAAAACAACGTATCCCTGGTGTTATTGGAGCTATAGACTGTACGCACATTGGTATTAATGGCCCGAAGGATCAAAAAGAAATGTACTTCAATCGTAAAAAAACCTATAGTATAGTGCCGCAAGCTGTAGTGGATGCCGACAAAAAGTTTATTGATGTAACCTGTGGCGAGCCTGGGTCACTTCATGACTACAGAGTTTTGAGAAGATCCAAACTCCTTAACGATGCCGACAGACTACACCAACAAATGTTTGCAGGTTCATATTTTATAATTGGGGACTCGGCTTATCCGACGACGAATTGGTTGGTGTCTCCATATAAAGACTACGGAAATTTGACTCAAAGTCAGCGAAAATTTAACGAAATCCATTCTTCAACGCGAATGGTTATTGAAAATACGTTTGGACTTTTTAAAGGACGTTTCCGAAGACTTATGAAGTTTACGGAACAAACAGATTTGCAGACGATTACCAACATCGATGTCAGTGCGTGTGTTTTGCATAGTATTTGCATCACCCATGACGATTTGTGTGACGCTGAAGAAAATGAAATGGACGATGCAGTTTCCTTTGAGATTGAAGAGGAAATAGAGGAGTCGAATTCCAATTCCAACTTAGATAGAAGGTAAAATCTTTTTAATTATTTAAAGCAACACAATCTAATTTAAAATAACCTTTTGACTTGGAAGAATAAATTATTATAAAAATCTGAAGATAACACGTTCATTTTCCTTCGACCAATGCTTTTAAGTATAATGGGATGCCAGAAAATTTCCCTCATTACCAAGGTATTATTCGATTCGATGAAGGACTCGTAAAACTAAACGCAGATGGCATTGGAATTGTCATAAGTGGAAAGTGCCTTCCAACGATTAGCTCTTTGATGGATCGGGCGCTTCGATATATTCATACCCTGTATCTAATTTCCGGTTGAAAGCCAACGAGAATAAGACGGATATGGTCTTGTTTACAAATAGGTACAAGGTCCCAAATTGGACCAGGCCTAAGTTAGGAGGGGTGACCCTACAATAGAAACCTTGCACAAAATATCTAGGAATCATCCTAGACAGTAAGCTGTCATGGAAGCTCAACGTGGAGGAGAGCCTTAGAAGGCCTCAACGGCTTTTTATGCATGTAAAAGAATGCTGGGGTGTACGTGGGGCGTATCGCCCTATCTTTCTCATAGCATTTACATTCCAACCAGGCTCGGTGCCTCGGGACAGCTTGAGCGCCGACCATACGGCCATAGTAGTATAGCGTCATCAACCACAAGACGAACAGACTACCTGATTCCCTATCTGCGCTTCAAGGGAGATCTTAAGGCCACAATAGAGGTGGACGGTTGGCGCAAGGGTGCTCAAATGGCGGTTACAAAGTAGTGGAAGGAGAAGGGTCTTTGGCACACTGTGCTGAGATGCGCGGGGCTGTAAAGTGTCGAAGATTATGTGTAGGTCTTACAACCTTAGACTAACTGAGTTGAAATCTTCAATCATTCGATTTTCAGTATATATCGCACCCTAAAATAAAAAGAGACAGAACTCTAAAACATTTTATATAGATTTATTAAATTTTAAATATTTAACGAGCTCGAGGCCATATACATATATATTCAGATTAAAATTAAAGGAAAATTAGGTAAATACCATAAAAAATAAACTACACCAACAACTTGATACGGAAGATGCGTCCATATTTTTCGACAGTGAAAGACTCCTAATAGATAATCTCACAACAAAAGTTAAGAAGACACAAACTAATAAATTTGAAAGATTGAGAGATTTACAAAAACAATCGCTGAACATTAAATCCATACCTGAGTGGTTTTGTAATACCACACAGACAGACATACCGACAGATATTCAATGGCTTCTCTCTTTAGGTCCCAAGTTCTCTTTACCAATGATAAATGAAGAGTTCCCACTATTTAAATTAATAGTAGACGGAGAGGACTGTATTCAGACCATCCAAGACAAGGAACAGCAGGAAATTGAAGAAATAACTTTACTTCATTAATAAGGGATCACTTAAAAAACCGAAAATCAGTGAGCGTGACAGATTTATTTTAGATACCCTACAATCGGCAAAGATGTTCCTTAAGAAGAACAACGACTTATTGGTTTTGAATGCCGACAAAGGTAATGTTACAGTCTTGATGAAAAAATCAGATTATGAAATGAAGGTGCAGCAAATGGTTAATGACATTTCTGCATATCGCATTTTGAAGCGTGACCCTACCAATAAGTTACAAGAAAAAAATAATGAAATTGTTGAGAACATATTCAAGAATAAAATGATAGATACAAAAAAGAGATATAAACTTTTGAGTAAAACGGCTAACGCGCCAAGATTATATGGTCTCCCAAAGATCCACAAGGAAGGAGTTTCCCTAAGATCCATTTGTTCGTCTGTTAACTCCCCTTCGTACAGTTTATGTAAATATGTTGTTAACGTCCTCAAAAATATTACGAAATCATCAAAATATAATGTCAAAGAAGCTATTGAATTCAAGAATAAAATAAAAGACACGCACATATTTGACGATGAGAGTCTAGTATCATTCGATGTTGTTTCCCTATTTCCCAGTATTCCTGTGGATCGTGCCTTGGAAATTATATCGTCCAAATGGAATCTGATAGAACCCCATACAACTCTGACCAAAGAACTGTTCTTGGGAGTCGTACGTTTTTGTATTAAAGAAAATAGGTATTTTAGAGTCAACAATAAAATAAATGAGTAGCGTGTAGGAATGCCGATGGGGTCACCGGCATCGCCGGTCATAGCAAACATAGTAATGGAAGAATTGTTAACAAAATTTGAAGAGGATGCTTCTCAAAAGCTAACAAAATACGTTGACGATCTGTTTGCCATTGTGAAAACGAATGCAGTGAAGACATGATAAATCTATTAAACAGCTACAATAGAACTATCAAGTTTACATTTGAAATTGAAAAACATGGATTACTACCATATCTAGATACGCTGGTAGTAAGAAAGCATAATAAATTATCCTTTGATTGGTACAAAAGACCCACTGCATCGGGCAGATTGATCAATTTTTATTCAAAGCACGACAAACCAACTGTAGTCAACACAGCGAAAAACTTTATCAAGAGAGTTTTATCAATCAGTGATACGATATACCATGGCAAAAATATAGAAATCATTACGAAAATTCTGAAAGACAACGATTTTCCTTTAGGTCTAATAAGAGGCTATATTCACGACTATTTTACAAAAGCTAACACCAATCAAACCTTTAATGATAAAACTAATAAAATATATAAGACATCCACGCATGTTCCGGGGCTATCAAATAGAATGAAATATTCCAAAATGTATGACCGTGAGAAATTTAAAATAGCATTTACTTATAATAATACCGTCCAAAAAATATTCAGTAATACAAAAAACAAAATAGAAAAATATGACAAATCCGACGTTATATACCGGATTCCTTGCAAAAATGACTGGTCCTACGTATGCCCTAAGGTATATGTTGGTACAACTAAGTCCAGACTAAAAACAAGGATTTCCGCGCATAAATCAAATTTAAAAAATCGCGACCATCCTAATGAAAACAAAACAGCTTTAAGTCAGCATTGCAGAGAACCGGGCACACTCCAGATTTTGAGAACGTAGCAATAATGCAACAGGAGGAGCATTACAACAAAAGATACACACTTGAGATGTTGTTTATTATTAATGAACCGAGAGAGAAACGAATGAACTACAAAGCAGATACGGAAAAATGCGCGTCGGCATACCGCCAACTGATCAACAGGAGCAACAGGAGAGCACTATGAGAGTTTCGCATATTATTTAGTTAGTTTAATGTATTGCTGTTTGTGTAAAAATTTGTTTACCATTACTGTATATTTTTTGATGTTTACTTTTTCGGTTCTATTGCCTTCTTGTACTTATGTTTAATATTGTAAAATTAGTCGACAAGCTACACCCAAGAGTGTAAGTTTATAAATAGGTTTTATATGTTTTATGATTTTAATGTTTCATGTTTGTTTTTTACAGTCTTCAGAATGACCTCAGATTGAGGTCGATATATCGACTAAATAAAATTTAATATATATACATATATATAAAATCTATCCTGGTTTTAATCTGAATATATATGTATATGGCCTCGAGCTCGTTAGATATTTAAAATTTATAAATCTAAGGCCGAAAATAATCAGAAGATAGATTTATTAAAGTTAATCCATTCAAGTTAATATTCCTTAACTATTAATTAGTCCCATCTGACCTATTGAAAATCGATTTTTTCAGTAAAGTTCAAAGTTAGTAAATAATGTTTGATTTGAAAATTATTTGCCGATATGAGAAAAATCGAATACAGGTGAAAATTGCAAAACCAAGCATTGAAAAACGTTTTAAAAAATTGCAAAAATTACAGTTAAGAGTTTTTTTAAAAACGGATGACTTTTGCGGTTTTCACCTAATTTTACTTTTTTATAAAAACATGTACAAACACATACGTCATAAAATGGTTATAAACGAAAGCTCATGGATCTTACGCAAAATTCTCAGTTAAATTTAAAATTTGTTACTAAGAGTTTTTATAATTTTTTCTGAGTTTGCAGTTTTGTATTTATTTATTGAATTTAAGTATGAAAAATTGTTAGTCCTAATGCAAAAAAAGTCTACTGTTTTTTGACACCTTTTCTCTCCACTCAGCTGGAGCAATTTCTTCCCTATAAAGAGAATAAGTTCAAAAGAATATAATCAACTCAGCTGAAAAAACTGTATACTCAGAAATAATCTAAAAATTCTTAGTGACTTATTTTTAAATTTTACTGAAGATACGTATTTCGAATACAAATTCTGCGTAAGATCGTGAGCTTAAGTTTATATCGACTTTATTACGTATTTGTACATGTTATTACGATAACCGATTTTGATTCGGAACAAAGTCGTGTCAAACCTATCACGTAAATTTCTTTATAAATTCGAATACAAATCGAAAGAAATGAAATAAATGAAATTAGAAATAATGGTAAAAATTTGCAAAGCGGGTGGATTGCAGAAAATAACCTAGAAGGTTCAATGTAGACATATCATATCGTTTTCGAGATAGTCTCACTTATTCATCCATTTTTCCATTAATTCCAATTTCCTCTGCTCCATCTGCGTATCCTTTTAAAATGTTTCCCTCACCAACTCTTTGAAGTGCTGCAGGGATTCGTCTCGCGATTTCACTTTTTCTTCTGCCATTTTTTTCTTCAGGTCAAATTTTTTTTCATAGTACAGCTCCCGTGCGGAACGCTTTTTGCGTGATGATGTATTAGCTGACGCAGATGGCACTGGCGATGGCGATGCAATTGGTGGAGGTGTGTGCGTTGATGATGGCATGATCGGTGAAGGTGTTTTCGTTGGTGATGGCATTATTGGTGAAGCTGTTTGTGTTGGTGATATTATTGCTGATGGAGAAGGTGATGGCGATGGCACCAACACTGTCAATACTGCTGGCGTTGATGAGGGAGGCGATGGTGAAACTACCGACGACTGATACGTTGATGATAGTGGTAGTTGCAGTTTTTCAACCGGCCTGCAGCCAACGTGGACGGTGTGGGTATTGGACATTATTGGGCTTTTCCCAAATATCTCGTCCATGATTTCCATATATGGAGTAAAGCATGGAGTAGCGCCAGTTCTGCGGTTGTTGTCTTTTGCTGCTTTGTATGCGTTAAGCAACGTACGCATTTTCGCTTCCAAGCATAATGGTGTCATATCCGCATCCTAAAAGAAATGTTTAGTAATTTGATATGCCAAGTAATTTATATGATGGTTAAATATATTTTCTAACATACCCCAATACCAATGGACACCTTATCTTCCAATACATTTGAGAAGGCAGACCTCTTTTTTTTTGGATGCAGGAACTCTTCCTTCCGTGCAAGGTAGCATCTCAAGAATCCTGCGGTTTGTTCCCGGCTGCACTTTCTCGGTTTTTATCCTGAAATCTATAAAACAATTGCTAATTTAATATCTTTTTTGTAAAAAACTCCAGCGCATATTTCCTTACGTTTGCTCCATTTTGTTTCACTTTATTTTGTTATTGACATTTATCTGCACATTCGTATATTCATTTCATTCGCTCGTTCACAATAGTGCCCTATTTTTGAATATACAACACTATCAATTAGGTCGACAATTACCTAAGCGGTTTCAACTGAAAGCGCTTAGCCAACTCAACTCGATTACTTTTTATTGTTGCTTTCCATGCAATTCGGTAAGCTAGCTAGTGTTTTAATTGTACTAGTTAGCAACGAAATACAGCTACTGTATCTATTTTCCCCCTCTTCTTCCGGTGAATTATAATAAAGGAGAACAAATTAAATTTAGACTCTGCGTTTCATTGCGACTTATATGGAATCCATCACATATTGTTCAATTAAATTATCTATATAGTCAATCCATGCATACAATACATAAATACATGTCTAGTATGATTTATATAATTTTTCTTCTCCTTTCTTTTGCTGTCATAGCTCACTTAAAAAAAAAACAAGCTTGTATAATTAATTAATTTATTATTATTATTATTTATTATATTCGTATTTTAACATATATATACGTACTATTTTTAAACTCAGTTGAGCATAGCTCACAGAGTATATTAACTTTGATTGGATAACGGTTGGTTGTACAGGTATAAAGGAATCGAGATAGATATAGACTTCCATATATCAAAATCATCAGTATCGAAAAAAAATTTGATTGAGCCATGTCCGTCCGTCCGTGCGTAAATTTTGAGGTATCTTGATGAAATTTGGTATGTAGGTTCCTCATCTCAGATCGCTGTTTAAAATGAACGATATCGGACTATAACCACGCCCACTTTTTCGATATCGAAAATTTCGAAAAATCGAAAAAGTGCGATAATTCATTACCACAGACGGATAAAGCGATGAAACTTGGTAGGTGAGTTGAACGTATGACGCAGAATAGAAAATTTGTAAATTTTGGACAATGGGCGTGGCACCGCCCACTTTTAAAAGAAGGTAATTTAGAAGTTTTTCAAGCTGTAATTTGGCAGTCGTTGAAGATATCATGATGAAATTTGGCAGGAACGTTACTGCTTTTTCTATATGTGTGCTCAATAAAAATTAGCAAAATCGGAGAACGACCACGCCCACTTAAAAAAAAAATTTTAAAGTCAAATTTAAAAAAAAAAGTTAATATCTTTACAGTATATAAGTAAATTATGTCAACATTCAACTCCAGTAATTATATGGAGCAACAAAATACAAAAATAAAATAAATTTTCAAAATGGGCGTGGCTCTGCCCTTTTTCATTTAATTTGTCTAGGATACTTTTAATGCCATAAGTCGAACAAAAATTTACCAATCCTTGTGAAATTTGGTAGGGGCTAAGATTCTAGGACGATAACGGTTTTCTGTGCAAAAGGTCGAAATCGGATGAAGCCACGCCCAGTTTTTATACACAGTTGACTGTCTGTCTTTCCGCTCGGCCGCTAACACGATAACTTGAGCAAAAATCGATATATCTTTACTAAACTCAATTCACGTAATTATCTGAACTCACTTTGTATTGGTATAAAAAATGGCCGAAATCCGGCTATGACCACGCCCACTTTTTCGATATCGAAAATTATGAAAAATGAAAAAAATGCCATAATTCTATACCAATACGAAAAAAGGGATAAAACATGGTAATTGGATTAGTTTATTGACGCAAAATATAACTTAAGAAAAAAACTCTGTAAAATGGGTGTGACACCTTCCATATTAAGTAAAATAAAATGAAAGAGTTCTGCAGGGCGAGATCAAAAGCCCTTGGAATCTTGGTAGGAATACTGTTCGTGGTATTACATATATAAATACATTAGCGGTACCCGACAGATGATGGTCTGGGTCACCCTGGTCCACATTTTGGTCGATATCTCGAAAACGCCTTAACATATACAACTACCACCACTCCCTTTTAAACCCCTCATTAATACCTTTAATTTGATACCCATATCGTACAAACACATTATAGAGTCACCCCTGGCGCACCTTTATGGCGATATCTCGAAAAGGCGTCCACCTATAGAACTAAGGCCCACTCCCTTTTAAAATACTCATTATAGCCTTTCGTTTGATACCCATATTGTACCAACGCATTCTAGACTCAACCCTGGTCCACCTTTTTGGCGATATCTCGAAAAGGCGTCCACCTATAGAACTAAGGCCCACTCCCTTTTAAAATACTCAACAACACCTTTCATTTGATACACGTATCGTACAAACAAATTCTAGAGTCACCCCTGGTCCACCTTTATGGCGATATCTCCAAAAAGCGTCCACCTATAGAACTAAGGCCCACTCCCTTTTAAAATACTCATTAACACCATTCATTTGATACCCATATTGTACAAACGCATTCTAGAGTTACCCCTGGTCCACCTTTATGGCTATATCTCGAAAAGGCGTCCACCTATAGAACCAAGGCCCACTCCCTTTTAAAATACTCTTTAAGACCTTTCATTTGATACCCATATTGTACAAACGTATTCTAGAGTCACCCCTGGTCTACCTTTATGGCGATATCTCGAAAAGGCGTCCCCCTATAGAACTAAGGCCCACTCCCTTTTAAAATACTCATTAACACCTTTCGTTTGATACCCATATTGTACAAACGCATTCTAGAGTCACCCCTGGTCTACCTTTATGGCGATATCTCGAAAAGGCGTCCACCTATAGAACCAAGGCCCACTCCCTTTTAAAATACTCAATAACACCTTTCATTTGACACCCATATCGTACAAACAAATTCTAGAGTGACCCCTGGTCCACCTTTATGGCGATATCTCGAAAAGGCGTCTACCTATAGAACTAAGGTCCACGACCTTTTAAAATACTCATTAACACCTTTCATTTGATACCCATATCGTACAAACCAATTCTAGAGTCACCTCTGGTCCACCTTTATGGCGATATCTCGAAAAGGCGAACACCTATAGAACTAAGGCCCACTCCCTTTTAAAATACTTATTAACACCTTTCGTTTGATACCCATATTGTACAAACGCATTCTAGAGTCACCCCTGGTCCACCTTTATGGCGATATCTCGAAAAGGCGTCCACCCATAGAACTAAGGCCCGCTCCATTTTAAAATACTCATTAACACCTTTCGTTTGATACCCATATTGTACAAACGCATTCTAGAGTCACCCCTGGTCCACCTTTATGGCGATATCTCGAAAAGGCGTCCACCTATAGAACTAGGGCCCACTCTCTTTTAAAATACTCATTAACACCTTTCATTTGATACCCATTTCGTACAAAAAAATTTAGAGTCAGCCCTGGTCCACCTTTATGACGATATTCCTAAGTGGCGTCCACCTATAGAACCATGGCCCTCTTAAAATACTCTATAATACCATCTCTTTGATATACATGTCATACAAATACATTCAAGGGTTACCCTAGGTTAATTTTCCTACATGGTGATTTTCCCTTACGTTATCTCCATAGCTCTCAACTGAGTATGTAATGTTCGGTTACACCCGAACTTAGCCTTCCTTACTTGTTATTTCCAAATGTTGATGTACTTTAAGAGACAATAGTCTTACTTGTACAAATTATCAAATAAATTGAATTGAATTGAATTGAATCCGTTACAAATGGCTTAGTATCAGTTGCGTTTTCAGTTGTTGTACGTAAATAGTGCATGATCGTTTGATTCGCGCACTTGACTTGGCCATTTGACCTCGGAGTTCGTACAGCGATTTTAACATATTTAATCTCGTTTTCCGCAACCCATTACAAAAGTCTTGGAGGTGAATGAGTTACCTCTATCCGTAATTATTTGCTACGGCAATCCAAAATACGTCGTAATTTCATTGAGACAATTTAAAACGTGATATATTTTTGTATCGCGCATGGGTATAAAAATTTAATTTTTTTGTAAATGAAGATTTCCTGCAATTTTTCCAGGACGAGATTTTCTGTAACAACATTGTATACAAACGGCGATAGCTATTTGACGTACATTCTCATATGCGCGAACCAAAAAGCTTGACGTATGCGATCATAGCAAAGAATCCAATTTGAGCATAGCATAGTTGGAACACTCGCCATCTTACTGCCTTTTGTACTACAAATTTTATTCCATCTTCCTCTTTATGGTATAGTCGATGGTTAACGATTTTAAACTCTTTACGTAGCTCGGCTTCACGTGGTGAATTAAGTTTACCAGTTAATATAGCGATGATTTCGGTACATTGTGCATAATCGTTGATGTTTAAATTTACATTTAGTATGACTCCCGCGGGCTCGACATTAGCAGCGGGTTAATCTGGTGCTCGACTGAAAGAAGCAACGTGAGCTAAAGAGCTTCCAGACCTGTGTACCGTTTCAAAATCAAAATCTAAGAGCGCCAACCACCACCGAGAAATATTTGGATCCAACTAGATATTTGTATTTACGAACCTTTACTATTGCTGAAATCTTCTCCCTAGCAAGTATAAACGCGAACTTACTAGAACCTCGACTACGGCGAGCAAATTCTAATTCAATTCGTACCGTCTTTCGATTGCAACAACACACTGGTAAGAACAATGCAACTTGCGTCAGTGTGCTTTTCGTGTTGCGCTTTTGAGTTATATAATTCTAAAAAGGGGTCATTTGTAAGAATACCGACGACTTCATGGAAGGATTCCTGCTTCTGTTGTTCTCAAATAAACTTATTCTCATTAACTTTGTGCAATAATCGTGAGATCGGTTTCGTTATCAAAGAATAGGAAGTACGAATTTTCTGAAAAACCTGTAAGACCTATCTTCTTACGTTAGCGATATTTTTCGGTTATGGTTAACTTCTTATGGTGGATACTTTACGCTTGCCGGGCGTTATGCAATTTTTGTTAAGAACATGACCAAAATATTCTATCTCACGTTGCAAAATTTTAAATTTTTCTAAACATAGAGTTAATCCTGATTCACGAAGTATACATACAAATTTACTTAGCTGCTCCAGACCCTCTTCAATGATACGGCTGGGAATAATAACATCGTGAAGGTAAGCGAGCACATCACCTGGTTCCATTTTCATTTTCGAAATAAGATTATTCATCACGGCTTGAAATACGGCTGGTGAGTTGACCAACCCAAATGGCATACGGTTATATTCGTAATGGCCATCGGTTGTCACGAAAGCTGTCTATTTCTTACAATATTCATCAATAGCGATTTGATGATGCAGCATACGTAAATCTAGTGAAGTAAAGTATTTGTTACCTTCCAACTGAGCATAGTGTTCTTTCATTATCCGTATCGGATATGACTGCTTAACAGTTATCTGCGATAGGTAATCGACGCAGAGACGGTTTTCTCTATTGCTTTTCTGGACAAGCACGACTGGAGAAGCACACGGCGATTCAGACGGGCGTATAATATTATTTTCGAGTAATTCGTTTATAATGACGGATATAATCGAACGGTTTGTGAAAGGAACGCGGTATGGTTTCACATTAACCGGAGTACCTAGCGTTAGTTTGATTTTAAGCATAGCATTGGTACAACAACCAAGTTCTGAAAGCTTTTCAGAAAATACATCACCATACACACACAAAATGTTCTTGAGCATACTATTTTCGTCTTGATTTATATTTGCGACCTTAGCAATTTTAGTATCTATTCGAATTTACATTGAACACTTTCAATAATAAGACGCGATGCGTCACGACACAAAGTATCTGTACCTTGTATATATACATTCTCACTTATTAAATGATCGCTTACAATAACCATATCAGCTTTATATCTTTCCTTATCAACTTCGAGCGATATATGTACTTTACCACTACACAACACTTCGCCGTCTCCCAAACCATTTAGCATAACATGGCATGGAATAATTTCTCCGATTTTCAAAATGTTTCCCGCCCGAGAATACTTGTACTCCCTGGGACGATAAAAACATTTTTATAGATGCCATTTACTTTAATTCGTTTTGTTATGCCGTTCTTAGAAGCCAATTTATTTTCTCAGTTTTTATCGATCTCGCAAACATCTGTTTTGTTTTATTCGTACAATTTTCCGTTTTATGGGTTGTACGTGAACACTTATAACAGCATTGCTTCTTCTAAGGTTCGGACACTTTATTGAGTAATGACCGAATTTGAAGCAATTATAACACTTCGCGTTTTCTAACATTTTTGTTGTAGAGTTTTCACTTTTGGTTGCATTCGTATTGTATTGAGTTACGGGTTTTATCTCTTTAAATACACTTTAATGGGTAATATCGCGTAGCAAGTCGTTACAGCCCACATAACTATTTGAAATTCTTCGGCGTAAGTTAATGTCGTTAATACCATTTTTGATATATAGGGCGATAGCATCTTCCGTCAGCCCACCCTTCATACCAATCGAATATTATAATAATACTCTTCTGTAGTGGAATTCACTAACTTTTTTTACCACATTTGCCATCACTTTATTTGCGGATCGATAACTAAAACGATTTCGTTATTCAGTAACTATTTTGTATCGATATTTGTTTATTGATGATCAGCTGTATTGTTAAATAAACGAAAAGCTGCTTTATAAATCAAATGGCATTTGAGTACATGGCGTACGTTTTATCACAAGATGAACAATTACTAAGTCCATCGCCAGTGGACAGACACCTTCTTAGAGAAGGTAAATGCAACGGAGTTTAAAGCTGTAACGACTAACCCCAGACTTGGCTCATGATATTATTTCTCAACTTGATGGTCAATTAAGGAATAACTGCGATATCAACAGAGAAAAAAAAGAAATTAATGCCGCAAATTCATTCCACAATGATGACTTTTAAAGGCAGTTAGTATACGGAATTTATCTTGGCATTCCTATTGTGCTTTCCGAATTTTTTAGGTTTCGTTAAGCTGTGCTGCCATCTTTCTACTATTAAAACGAAATTTAAATGTCATTTATTTCGAGTCGTTAAAACTAAGTTAGTGAATAGTACAATCGATAAGGCAAGCGACAAGATCGTTAATTAAAATCTCGACAAATCGCATCGTTATAAGTTAGTGAATTCCACTACTGGAGTCTCGTTTTGCGATCTTTTTAGTCGTGATAATTTAATATGTACTTCGGCGGTATTCTCAGAATGGGGAAAAAAGTTCAAGAATCGCGAAACGAAATGCGCACAAGACACGAAAATTTCCGGAAGGGAATCAACCCACAGCTTTGCCGGTCCTTGCATTTTCTGCTGCACCGCACACAGTAACAACCTTTCTTCCCAATGATATGCATTTTTGAGGATTTCAACTTTTTTGACAAATTGAGCTGCATTAAGCTATGATTCGCACACTGGATTAAAGGAGGGTGAGAGATCTATAATGTCTCATATTTTATATACCGGATTATAATTATTTATAAGCGGAATTATTTGCTGCTGTTGTTGTTGTTGTTGTATTAACGATAAAGGCACTCCCCGAAGGCTTTGGGGATGTTGATGTTCCTTTGCCCGATATAGATCCGGTACGTTCCGATAAAAAAGCACCATTAAAGTCCTCGTCCTACCATGTCGGGACCACATTAAATCTTATAGGTCATACCGCCCTCCCCATCCCCTAGAACCATGAAGAACTTGGGGTCGCCAGAGCCTCGCCTGCTAAATATGCGTATGATACACTCATATTTGTAATAGGATTTCCCACGCGTAGGTGAGGTTGACATTGGGTTGCGGAATCTTTGAAGTTATAAAGCTTTGTATTGCGCTTATCATCCCCTTGAATCCCATTTATTTGCTGTGAATAATCTAAGGGCGTCAATGAACATTACAATAATTTACTTTAGCGTTTGGAATTCGCGTATTACGAGTATCACCAGTGATATCGTTCACATCACTGGTAATGTATACGGCCGTGCTTGCACCGGTTATGCTTGCAGTGATGGTATTTGATTACTTGTTGTACACGCTATAGGTATATACGATACATTTGATTTGATTTGTATTAATCGTTTCGCATACTTGCTGCGCCATTTTCCTGCATTTCTTAATTTCGGATAGTACTTCCTATTTCATATATTCGTTCAATTACATGATTATTATCACTTGCACTTTCAAAACGATTTTCATTTTGATTTTCTCCTAAACTTTCAATTAAATCTGTCTTTTTTCCACTACTCGGAAGCTATCTGAGCTATCTGTTACATACAACTTTTAAAAATCAACGAAAACTGTTCGATTTCCTTGGGCTTACACGAGAGCTTTTAACGAAAAGTGATACATTTTCAAATTTTATCGTATCAATTTGTAAAGCATATGGGGTATTCCATCCCATTTCGACCAATTTTGAACCCGACCCCTTTAGAATTGGCTGAAAGTTTTTCTTCTTTTTCTAGCTTACGAAAGAGGTTTTTCAGAATTTTTTTAAATTTTTTCATCCAACTCAAAAAAAGTTATGAATTTAAAAAAAAAACACCGTTTTTGTTTTCAAAATGCTATAACTTTTTCAAAAATTGACCGTTTGGGATATTTTTTTTTTTATTTGTTTTTAAATGTACTTTTCGGAAAAAATACAAAAAAATTTTTAAAGTTTTTTTTTAATTTTTCAGTTTTTCGAGATTTTTCGAATTTCGCCATTTTTTTCTCATAAAAAACTTCAATCAATTCTACAATCATCCCCACTAATCCCGGAGTGGGCCGATTTTTTTTATTTTTTTTTATTTAATTTCAATTTTATTTATATTTATATAACAAAAAAATGTAAGAAAATGGTTTTTAAATATTCTTTTATTTATATATTATGGTAATCTACGATTAAAATGACTCGCCTTCGCTGTCCAGCAACTGCATTAGGCCGGTATACACATACATTCGTATTCAATACTTATCTACGTTTATTAAAATAATTTCATCGAAATATCATGACATCATATAAACAATTCGATCGATGTTGCAATCCTTTTGAGTTGGAGTCTCATTATACAAAAGTCCAGCGACTGACGCTATGAAAGTAGTGTTAGGATTAGGTGATTATTATTTATTATGTAGTTCATGTCGTAAAGAAGCTTCGAAAATAGTTAAGCAACCCGCAAGTAACAGTTATGAAAACAATTATCAGATTAATAGTGACAGTAACACAGATGATTTACAATCAACCTCGGCATCCCAAGTTAGCGCTGCAACTCAATTACCTGTAATAAACCGTGCTTTACAACTGTTGAATCAATCACCAATTCCATCAAGAAGGTCAAAAGACAGTCAATTTTTGTACAACAAAATAAATAAAATATCTGAGAACTTGAAAAAGGATTTACTCTCTTCTACTGATGAAGAATCGATCGATGATGATGGTGAAAATTTTCGTGCTTTAATTAAAATGCTGTGTGACAAATTCAACGATAAAGAAACGGAAAAGTCTTTGAAAATAAAAATATTAACATTATTACCAGAAAAATGGACTGAAAGGCGTATTTGCGAAACTATGAATTCATCAAGACATATGACAAGGCTAGCGAAAATGTTGGTTGAAGAAAAAGGTATACTTTCAACACCTTAATCGAATTAGGTATATATAACGTAAAATTAATATTTGAAATACAATTGAAAATTCAAGGACGCGGAAGAAATACTAAAAACTCTAAACAGACAACATAATAAAATCCAATTTACAATAGAAAAAGAGAAAGAAAACAAAATAGCCTTCCTAGACGTTGAAATAATAAAATCAAACCAAAAAATTAAAACTAATTGGTACTCCAAGGCCGTAGCATCATCAAGGATGATAAACTATCACTCCAACCACCCATGGGCGTAGAAGAAAAATACGAAATTAACTTTATTAAGAAAGTTCTAAACTTAAGCGAACAGGAGTTCATGAAAGAAAACGAACGACGAATTAAAAACATTTTATACAAAAATGCGTACCCTAATAAACTCATAGATGCATGGATTACAACAACCAAGGCAAACATACCTAACAATGCGCGAAATAATGTAAGCTTAAGAACTGAAAACGAAAAGAAAATATACACAGGCGTCAAATACATACCAGGCCTAACAGACAACAAATCAATGCAAAGCTTAACAAAGAACAACAACATAAAAATTGCACACAAACCAAACCAAACACTTAGCACAATATTTACACAAACAAAGGACAAGATAAGCAAATATCAACAACACGACGTAGTGTATGAAATAAAGTGCAATGGAGCAATAGGAGAAGAATGTGATAAAATATATATTGGAACCAGGAAGAGATCGTTAAACATAAGAATAAATGAGCATAAAACCGACGCGCAAAATAAAAAAACCACTACAGCTCTTGCTGAGCACCTGACTAGCACAGGCCATACAGCAGATTTTGAGAACACGAAAATTATAGATATTGAGAGAAGGAAGAAAACGAGATTAACATTAGAAGGGCTGCGCATACAACAAAAAGCAAACAAAACGATGAATTTCAAAGAAGATGTTGATAACATAAACTGCGCCTACGCGACCGCAATCAATTACAGTGTACGAGGCAATGGACACAGTGGCTCTTTTTAAATGTGCAGAATGTTGTGTTATTTATTATTATTGTTATTGTTGTAGTCACAATTAAATTATATTTTAATGTGTGTAATTATACAAATTAATGTAAGTGAAATATTGATGAATGTTGGTTGTTGTGAAAATATTAATAATTTTCATTTTTGTTTTATGTTAAATAAACCAGGCTCCCTGAAGAAGATGTAAAAACATCGAAACGCGTAGGAGAACAAGGAAAAACTTAGTTTTTGTCTTTAATTAACGGCCTTAAAGCTCTGAAAATCAAAATATTCAATTACATCTTTTTTATAGGGAGGAAAATTGAAGATGAATTAAAATTGAAAGTTCAAAATTTTTATAACGATGATGAGTACAGTGCTCTGATGCCAGGTATGAAAGACTTTGTTTCAGTTCGAAGTGACGATGGTAATCGAGTGCACGTCCAAAAAAGACTTGTCCTGTCTAACTTAAGAAAATTATACCAAAGTTTTCGGGAAGTAAACGCTGCAGAGAAAATTGGATTTTTGAAATTTGCTTCTTTGCGACCTAAACATTGTGTGTTAGCAGGGGCAAGTGAAACACACACCATCTGTGTATGTACGATCCATCAAAACGTTAAATTGATGATGCTTGGTAAATATCAAATTTATTAATAATTATAAATGCGTAAATTTTCATTTAACTTAATCATTTCAGGTGCAAATATTAATTCTTTAACGAAAAATGCAGAAAAGCCCGTTCAACACTATAGCGATTGCTTGAGCATGATTATATGTGAAACTCCACCGCTTCAATGTTATTTGGGTAGATGTAATAACTATCCAGGGGTAGATGAATTGATTCATATTTTACTGACATGTTTTGAGAACCACGCAATTGAGAAGCAGTTTAGAAGATTTTTGTGGTGAATTAAAAACTCTTCTACCTCACTCATTCATCGCCAAAGAACAAGCTAAATTTTTAAAAACGTTGAAAGAAACATTAAAACCAAATGAATTTATTATTATTTGTGATTTTGCAGAAAATTACGCATTCGAAGTGCAAAATGCGGCATCTGGTTTTCACTGGAACAATAACCAGGCAACAATGTTTACGGTAGTAATTTATTATAAAGTAAATGCCAAACTTGAACACAAAAGCTTAGCAATTATTTTAGATTGTAATAATCATGATGCCATTGCTGTTCATGTTTTTATTAAAATAATTACTGATTATGTGAAGAGTTTTCCTGAACGTTGTGACAAGATTTATTATTTTTCTGATGGAGCTCCTCAACAATTTAAAAACTTCAAAAACTTTGTAAATTTATATTATCATGAAGATGATTTTGACATGCCGAATGGCACTTTATTGCGACTGCTCATGGCAAAGGTCCGTGTGATGGTATTGGTGGCATTACCAAACGATATGCAGCAACAGCAAGTCTCCAAATCGCAGTTGATAATCAAATAACGACACCTGAAGGACTTTTTAAATGGACTTCTGATCCGGACAACTTGCCAAACATTACAGTCAAGTTTTCCCCAGAAGATGATTATAATACAGCAGTAAAATATTTGAATGAAAGATTTTTGAAAACAAAATCGATTACAGGAACTCAAAAATTACATTGCATAATTACTGACAAAAATGGTTGTTTGTATGTTAAAAACTTTTCAAATTCAGAAGAACAAAGAATTTGTAAAATATTTAAACGCCAGAAAATATTTATTATTATTCTTATTATTGGTTAGGTACTGGTATGAATATCAGAACTAACTAAAAGGGCATTGGCTACTCAGGCCATCAGCTCGGTCGCCAGAAAATAAATTCATAATTTGTTACATTATTTTTAGAAATCTTACATGTTTACTGTGTCAGTCATTAATCCTGGTTATTTTAATCGTAGATTACCATAATATATAAATAAAAGAATACATAAAAATCATTTTCTTACATTTTTGTGTTATATAAATAAAATTGATAAAAAAAAATTTTATTTTTGAAAATTTTTTTTTCAATTAAATAAAAAAAAAATATAAAAAAACCGGCCCACTCCGGGGTTAGTGGGGATGATTGCAGAATTGATTGAAGTTTTTTATGAGAAAAAAAATGGCGGAATTCGAAAAATCTCGAAAAACTGAAAAATTAAAAAAAAAACTATAAACATATTTTTGTATTTTTTCCGAAAAGTACATTTAAAAAAAATTAAAAAAAAAGATCCCAAACGGTCAATTTTTGAAAAAGTTATAGCATTTGAAAACAAAAACGGTGTTTTTTTTTAAATTCATAACTTTTTTTGAGTTGGATGAAAAATTTGAAAAAATTTTGAAAAACGTCTTTCGTAAGCTAGAAAAAGAAGAAAAACTTTCAGCCAATTCTAAAAGGGTCGGGTTCAAAATTGGTCGAAATGGGATGGAATACCCTATATACAACTGACCGATACGATTTTACGAAGTTTCTTTGCTGACTGCGACGCCTCGTAAGCAGCAAGCGATAGCAGAGGAGTCTTGAATTTTCGCGGAATGCCAGCGGAGTCTCAATTACTAAGATTAAATTAAAGCTTCGTTCGGATACTCCAGTTTTCTGTTGATTTTGCAAATTTTGCAGGTTTTTCTGTTCGCGTACCCGGCTCTCCAACAAAAAATGAAGAAAAGAGAGAGTAAAGTGACATTTCATTTTGCTGAGAGCTGCGATTTACAAACAGAAAAACAGCTGATCGAAAAACTGCTGTTTGTAATAATGCAGCCGGAAAATAAAGCATCATGGAAAAGGCATGTGTTAATGAAAATAATGAGGGCGAACATCTGGATGAATTGGTGACTCTCGCGCAACAAGATGGACTAACTTTACGAGCTTTCCATTTTTTAAACTTTTTATAATTTTTTGTACCGCCAAATCATTCATCAGCTGTTCGCAAATTGTGATAGTTTTTGATGGATTTCTGTTCGCGTACTTTTTTACATATTTTTCTCTATGAGAGGAAACAACAGATAGTTGAGAGGATTTTGGCTGTTTGTAAGTTTCTCTTGAAAAAATACGCGAACAAAACTTATGATACGTTTGTGGAATATTCTGGTTTTCACACTCATATAATATGTTGGAAAATTATTTAAACTTTTTGCTAATTTATTTTCACTTTACTGGCATAACTAGTCATTTTAAGGTTTGTCCACTTCTCACTTCTGACTTGTCATAGGAATGGCTTTATTTATGTCACAGTGTCCTTGTTAAATAACGAAATACTCACGAATATAATTATTTAGTAAATTTAATTAAAGTTCAATGTGTGGAAAAATAATAAAAGATATATATTATATATATTATTATATATATTATTTAGTTCCTGTCATTCCGGATTGTTCGCCTCCTGGTTCTTGGACTGAGGCGTTTACCCTCCCCCTCCTGCCTCTTAAAAACAGGCTTGTCAGGTTCACCAGATGGGTGCCTCTTGCCTTTCGGGGCATATTCCACTTCGATGCGGTTGCAAAATTGAGGGTTGCTCGCAGCAAAGTTCTCATCAGTGAACTGTCTTCCACTGTTTCACGGGCTCATGCCAATCGATCGCTCTCATTCTTTGTTGGGTGAACCACTGGGCCCATGAGCTGCATAATTCTTAATGCTGTCCGATATTTTGAGAGCGTTCTCTTAAGCTCCCTATCTCGTTGTTCACATTCTAACATTAGTTCCTTGTCTGGACTAGTATGCCGCTCCTCTACCGAGCACACTGACTGCACACTATCATCGCTTTCCACGTCCGAGTCATCGCTGATAGCGATTTCCTAATCCCCGGCTTGCGACGCCCTCGCCTTTTCCTTTTCAACATTACTTTCTTTTAAAGTCTTTGAGTTCATCTGGGTCGTATGACCACCTGCCCACAAGGCGGGCTCAGGGAGGCTGGACGCGGTCTTTCGCCGAAATTGCCAAGGGTCGGCAGATCATTGGCATTATAGACGAGAGCAGCGAAGATGGCAGGATCCCGAAACAACAGTGGAAGTGGATCGAGGGCGCGCTCGCTATGGTGGCCGTTAAGGTTAAGAAAGACAACCCTGGTCCACCGCCATCTTACGCCGATGCAGGGTGGTTCAAGGGCAAAGCTAATTGCCTGTGACGACGCCAGGTCGGTAAACCTCTATAGGGCCGCCGTCACGTTGATAGGGGTGGTATATCCGGGCGCGCGCCTCAAGGTAGTGGAGCCGCGTGATATCCCCTCACGACCAAGGGCTAGAGCCTGGGTTCCAGTGACGCCAACGGATCCAGCTGACATCCTGGAGCTGCTCCAGCAGTACAACCCGCCACAGGTTTGGAAGTCAACCCGGATAAAACGGAGCTTGTCCTCTTCACGAGGAGGTACAAAGTACCAAATCTTACACCGCCAAGAATTGGGATACGTTCTTAGCGTTTAGCGATCAAGTCAAGTATTTGGGGGTTATTCTGGATAGGAAGCTATTATGGAGTGGCCATATAGTGGAGCGATCCAAGAAGGCAGCAGCAGATCTGCTCACCTGCAAGAGGGCAATTGGCACCTACTGGGGATTCTCCCCTAAGGTGATCTACTGGATTTACACACCCATTTTGCGCCCGATTTTTCTTTATGGTGCCTTGGTCTGGTGGCCTGCACTAGCTAAAAGTATCTATCTTAAAATGCTTCAAAAGGTGCAAAGGAGTTCGGAGCTCTGAATTACCGGTCTCTCGTCTCCACTCCAGATTCCGTTACATACATACATGGATACATAGATACATAGATAGATACAGGCCAATCTAATAAAAGCGTGTTAAAAAGGGCTCCAGTATGCTCTTTCGTAGATGTGCCATGCATCCATTTCTATCATTAATAAAGGAATGCGTTTTTCGCATTATGTGCAAAGTTTCAAACCTATGGCCATTTGGGGTGGTCATAAGTTCAATTGACCTTATGTCCGTAAACCTTATGTCAACCCACCATCACATTAATGCATTGGCATCGAGCCTTGATACGTGTGCAACATTTCAATCAAACTTATGGCCATTCAAAGTGGTAATAAGGCCAATTGACCTTATGGCTGTTGACCTTATGTTACCACACCATCACATTAATGCATTGTCATCGAGCCTTGATACGTGTGCAAAATTTCAATCAAACTTCCGGACATTCAAAATGGTAATAAGGACCATTAAACTTATGGCCGTTGACCTTATGTCACCACACCATCACAATGATGCATTGTAATCGAGCCCTGACACGTGTGCAAAGTTTCAATCAAACGTATGGCCATTCAAAGTGGTAACAAGGCCAACTGACCTTATGGCCGTCGAACTTATGTCACCACACCATCACATCAATGCATTGTCATCGGTCCTTGATACGTATGCAAAGTTTCAGTCAAACTTATGGCCATTGAAAGTGGTAATAAGGCCAATTAATGTTATGGCCGTTGACCTTATGTCACCACACCATCACATTAATGCATTGTCATGTTGTTGTTGTTGTTGTTGTAGCGATAAGGTTGCTCCCCGAAGGCTTTGGGGAGTGTTATCGATGTGATGGTCCTTAGCCGGATGCAAGTCCGGTTCGCTCCGGTACCATAGCACCATTAAGGTACTAGCCCGACCATCTCGGGAACGATTTATGTGGCCACGTAAAACCTTCAGGCCATTTCCTCCCTCCCTACCCCCAAGTTCCATGAGGAGCTTGGGGTCGCCAGAGCCTCGTCTGTTAGTGAAACAGGATTCGCCGCGGATAGGTGAGGTTGACAATTGGGTTTGGAGAAGCTATATATTGCGCTGGCAACCTGAAAGGTTGCGCTACACAGCCCCTTGAATCTGGTATTTTAGTCGCTTCTTACGACAGGCATACCTACCGCGGGTATATTCTGATCCCCTAACCCGCTGGGGTAATGCATTGTCATCGGTCCTTGGTACGTATGCAAAGTTTCAAATTAATCAGACTTCTAGAAACCGGTGAAAATTAAACTCAAAGATTCCGTTACATACATACATACATGGATAGATACAGGCCAATCTAATAAAAGCGTGTTAAAAAACAAAATTTACCTTGAAAAGTTGTACTCCAATGACAGCGAACATAAATTGTAGAAAATATGTTACTAGCATAATGTTCCCAATTGTTTTTATGGCAACTACCACGCATTTTACAACATACTAAATATTTGTTAATAAAAAGTATCCAAAGAAGAGTATTTGTTAATAAATATTTATGTGAAATCATATCAGGCAAGTATAGTAGATTGTGAGACGGTTCAAGAATAACAGCACGGGAATTTGTTGTAGACGTGTTCCGAACCAGCAACAATGTATGTATATCAGAGAATGTGTATTAATTTCGGCGATGTAGTTGGTTTCGCGATGTTTATTAAATTTTAAGTTAAGTGGCAATCGCATGGAAAGAAATGTAGAAAAAAAGGACGTTATAATTAAAGATATAATGACCATACATATAATTTTAAAACATTATAACGAAATATACCAATGTACGTAAATATGTGGAACTCCACAAAATCTTTGACCCTTCCATATATTTTCACCATTCCTGTTGATCAACTATTTGATTAATATTTAAATAAGATAGTCCGTTAAATCGAACGAAACGCGGGAATTTCGGGAACAAACCACAGGAATTGCGAATTCACTGTTGACAGTTCAGTCCTCGCAGGTGAGCCAGAGAGTGTAGATGCATTTGTGAGGTTATGACCTTCAAACAAAGACAGCCTGTCGCTTCTGCATTGTTTTAACGTTCGACAGTTGCTTACTCCAAAAAAATTTATACGGTGGTACCTGATGCACGCTTTCAACTTCTCATTGAAATCCTTCGTCATTCCCAAACAATGGAAATGGCAAAGATAATTCCACTACTAGAGCCTTTTAAGCGTACCGTAACTATGGGACGTTTTGCAGCAAGGGGTATTTTCATGTGTATTTGAACGGAAGTGGACAATCAGCTCAGCAGCGCTGCCAGTCTTATCGATAACCACAATATGCTGAAAGCAGGTAGAAAGGGACCGCGAGAACCTGAAAGTAGCGGCAAATAACGAGTGTATAGCTATAAAGGCGAAGGTGTCTATATTGGAAAAACAGGCCAACGATGCTGAGAGTCTTACGAATAGAAGAATCTACGAGTAGAAGAGGTAGAAACGCATCTCCAGAATGTGTAATCATGGCGGAGAATTTGGCGAGAGACAAACAGTCCGATGACGCTGCGAGTCTTACAGATAAACCTGCAAAACAGTAAAGAGCCATCGAACTGACTCTTGAGGAGGTTCCGTTTAATGTGGCCCCGATACAGCTGACATGGTTCTCGCTTTGAAAAGAAGTTTCTGGACTAAGCGGGCGAGGACTCAGATTTTATTCCGCAACGAAGGAAATCAGGGTAAGCATTGCAATCATGTTAAGGAGACACCTATGATCATGTATGTTATCTAAATTCAGCACCGAAGAATTTGCGGTAGTGGCAATAGAGCCGTCCCTTTATCACACATCCTGAAACATGCCGCATAACGTTTCAGTCCCACCAGAAGAGTTAGTAAGGCTGGCGGATGTCATATACGCAGATAGGAATGCGCATCACAGCTAACGGGGAGCGGACGACATCAAATAAAGGGGTGAGTCCCTTTTTGTACTCAGCTGAGCAGAGCTCACAGAGTATATTAATTTTGTTCGCATAACGGTAATCCGTAACGGCATAATCTAATCGAGATAGATATAGACTTCTATATATGAAAATGATCTGGGCGAAAAAAAAATTAATTTAGCCATTTCCGTCCGTCCGTCCGTCCGTGCGCCCGTAAACACGATAACTTGAGTAAATTTTGAGGTATCTTGATGAAATTTTGTACGTAGGTTCCTGGGCATTCACCTCAGATCGCTATTAAAAATGAACGAAATCGGACTATAACCACGCCCACTTTTTCGATATCGAAAATTTCGAAAAACAGAAAAAGTGCGATAATTCATTACCAAAGACGGATAAAGCGATGAAACTTGGTAGGCGGCTTGACCTTATAACGTAAACCAGAAAACTAGTAAAATTTTGGACAATAAAATTATGTCAACATTCAACTCCAGTAATGATATCGTGCAACAAAATACAAAAATAAAATAAAATTTCAAAATGGCTCCGCCCTTTTTCATTTAATTTGTCTAGAATACTCTTAATGCCATAAGTCGAACAAAAATTTACGACTCCGTGTGAAATTTGGTAGGGCATATATTCTATGACGATAACTGTTTTCTGTGGAAATGGGCGAAATGGGTTTGAAGCTACGCCCAGTTTTTATACACAGTCGACCGTCTGACCTTTCGCTCGGCCGTTAACACGATAACTTGAGCAAAAATCGATATATCTTTATATCTTTATCTACTGTTCGTGGTATTACATATATAAATAAATTAGCCGTACTGATGTTCTGGGTCACCCTGGCCCACATTTTGGTTGATATTTCGAAAGCGCCTTCACATATACAACTAAGGGCCACTCCCTTTTAAAACCCTCATTTATACCTTTAATTTGATACCCATATCGTACAAACACATTCTAGAGTCACCACTGGTCCACCTTTATGGCGATATCTTGAAAAGACGTCCACCTATAGAACTAAGGCCCACTCCTATTCAAAATACTCATTAACACCTTTCGTTTGATACCCATATCGTAAAAACACATTCTAGAGTCATCCCTGTTCCACCTTTATGGCGATGTATCGAAAAGGCGTCCTCCTATAGAACTAAGTCCCACTCCCTTTTAAAATACTAATTAACAGCTTTCATTTGATACCCATACCGTACAAACACATTCTAGAGCCACCCCTGGTCCACCTTAATGGCGATATCCCGAAATGGCGTCCACCTATAGAACCATGGCACACTCCCTTTTAAAACACTCTTTAATACCTTCCATTTGATACCCATGTCATACAATATAGGGTTACCCTAGGTTTATTTTCCTACATGGTGATTTTCCCTTATTTTGTCTCCAGAGCTCTCAGCTGAGTATGTAATGTTCGGTTACACCCGAACTTAGCCTTCCTTACTTGTTTGTTATATAAGTTAAGCCCAGAAGCTAGTGATGGCCACCCACGTAAGCAAATTTGTTGTCTGATGTCTTTCATAGCATAATGAGTAGAATAATTCACGGCATCACTGTATTTGCTGGGCAAGAATGCGCTGACTGCCGGGAGAGCAGTAATAAACTGTATGGATGGCAGTATGGAGTATTGTTATCGTAATCAAACGTTAGTATTTCTTATGGGAGCTAATTATAAGAGTACGCTTACACAGCCATCGATTTTGATCGCCCGATGCCGGTCGTAATCGTCCGATAAAAATAAACACATGTATTTAAATGAGGGTGTGGACATTTCTACCGATCACCGAATTGTTGTCAGCCGTTGTCGTTTTTCACTGCCGATAAATTCGCGCGTGTTCAATTTTGTCGTCCGATAAATTGCGCGCATTTATTGTGAAAAATTAATTATTTGTGCGATGGACTGAAAAATTGATTAACTGTGTGCAAAACAGGCGCCCTTTATGGGATAAGCACATAAAAGCATGAACGCAAGCGTATTTTTGCGAAAAAGTAAAATGTAAGAAAATAAGCTTCCGACCGATAATGGGTTGCAGTTTTAACACCAGCCCGGCCGATTTCATCAGCTGATTGCAATTTTTCGGTTTATTGGTGGCTGTGTAAGCGTACTCTAACGCTTATGGAAAAAAGCGACGAAAGTAGATATTGATGAACTAAAACAAACAGTAAGGGCTCAAATTGAACACCTAAAGGCTGAAAATGCCGAAATTAAAGCTGAGTTTTCGCAGATTAGACGTGAGCGTGAAGTAGCTAGAGCTGACTTAAGTCGCTTGATGAACGAAAGAAGCATGAAAAACGTGGTTCTAAGAAATATGCCAAACGAAGGCTCACCTAAGGCGGCGGTTCAAGCTTTATGCCAGGATAAGCTAAACTTGATGTATATACAGGTCCGGGTGGCGCGTAGACTATATTTATATAAAAATAAAATGGGCGTAATTGCGGAATTTTCCTCAGCGGAGATGGCTAGCGAGGTACTTAAAAATATATTGAAATAAGATCTGAAATAAGATCTGACTGCAGAAAAACAACAGCACAAGAAAGTTCTACTCCTATTAAAAACTGATCTATCGAAGCTTGACCCCTCGTACAAAATCTTTGTGAAAAACGACTCTATGTGTGTGAATCAGAGGTGGATGGCGTTTAGCACGAACAAAGTTTTAATGTGTGATGGTCAGCCAGCTGAGGTTGTGCTTCGTAGCTTCTATAGCGAAAACCTACGCAATATAGATATAAGATACGATGGTATTTTATTTATTTGTTTAAGTCTATGAATTTTAATCCTTACAGACTACGATACAATGAAAATTTAAAAAAATACTTATGCCTAAAAGTAATCGGTTTACTTAGAAAGCAGACTTCAAAATATTCATAAATTCAGCTCTTTGTATAGAAAAATCAAGAGCAGCGGAATTACTTATTGAGTTAAGCTCCCGAATAGCATGCGTAATGGGAGCATTACCAGCGTAATTCGTTCTGAAATAATCATAATAAAATGGAAAGAAATTTCTGAGAGATCTTTGGGGAACATTAAATCGAATCCTTTCCAGCAAATAAGGGTAATCAATGTAGCCATTAATAACATTATACATAAATGACAAGCACAGTATAGATCTACGGTTTTCCAAAGACTTGAGGCTTACAAGTAAAAGACGTGCGGAGTAGGAAGGAATCGGCTCCGAAAAGTTTAACGGCCGAAGGGCATATTTAAGAAAATTTTTTGAATTCTCTCAATTCTGCAAATGACCGTTTGGTTGCTTGGTATCCAAATGAAGACAGCATATTCAATATGAGATCTAACGTATGACGTGTAGAGCAGCTTAAAGGTATAGGGGTCTGAGAATTTTGAAGCATTGCGCCGTACAAATCCGAGCATAGAATATGCTTTCGATGTTACGTAGTTAATGTGATTAATGAAGGAAAACCTTTTGTCAAAAACGACACCCAGGTCTTTAATCTCATCAACACATTGAAGTTCACAGTTAGATATACTGTATTTTGTAGACAAATTGTTAGCTGATTTTGAATAAACTGTTTGGAAGCATTTTTGCGTATTTAAAGAGAGACAGGAATTCAGGCACCATTGGTGAAGCTTATTTATATCATCCTGCAGCTTTATGGCATCTACTTGCGATTTAATAGCTGAGAATATTTTTAAGTCATCTTCATAAAGTAAACACTTTGCAAACGAAAAACAACTGCTGATGTCATTAATAAATAATATAAATAAAAGTGGGCCTAGTATACTTCGCTGGGGAACGCCAGAAGTCGCAACGAACGGACTAGACATTTTCCCATCAATGGTAACAACGCAGTGTCTATTACTTAAATAAGAACGAATCCACAAAAGAAACGTTGAAAAAAATCGGAAATATTTAAATTTAGACAATATATTGACTATTTAGTCGAATTGCTCCTGCTCCCTCAGTGTTCGCGCCTGAGGGGCTTCGGCATTTAAAGAACGAACATTGGCTGAATTTCTAGAATTTGAACCCTGATTATTGGAATTTCTGTTATTTCCGGACCGATTATTATTGTTATTGTTGGAATTGCTATTGCCTCTATTGTAATTGCGATTATTGCCTCTGTTATAATTGTTATTTCGGAAATTTGTATTATTGTGCTGCCTATTTGCGTTATTGTTAAATCGAAAATTACTATTGTTGTTGTATCTGAAACTGCTGTTGCCTCTGGAATTTCCACGGAAATTATTATATCTTATCGGACGTGACCGAAACGCTAACACTTGCCGCTCTTTAACTTCCTGTTCTCGCTCTATAATCATTTTCGCTACTACGTCCTTTGAATCTTTGAAGGTTGTTGACGCAAGGATTGATTTCACCATATCTGACCTACTATTTAATCTACAAACGCTAATGGTTTGTTCAACTGCCATCTCATGGACTTTTGCCTTCGTCATACCTTCAATGATTAGACAGCGCTCTAACGAGTCAGAAAGCTCTTATGCCTGCTTTGAAAATTCTGAAAAATTGTTATTGGTTACTCTTAAGGCTGCAATTTTTCCCGCGACAACTTTCGAGTTGTCTGTCCTAATTTCACTACATAGCGCTTCTTTAATTTGGTTGACTGATTCTATATGCGTTGGTAGGGCTTCGCGAGCTTTGCCTTCGAGCTTGGATTTTAAAAATGCAATAAAAGTAGGAGTTAAATTTTCGTTAGAGAATACTTCCATTAATTCAACTTTATTTATAAACGAGCCTAGTGCTAACGGGTCTCCACTGTAGTTGTCTCGCATAATCGAGGCACAAGTATTAATAAACGATTTTTTCTCCTCAATTGTGGCCATGGTTGTAACGTTAAGAACCGGAGTTAGAATAGAAAAATTAGAATTTGGAATTACAGGTTGATCAGCAAATCCTAAAAAGTCTGCACTCAGGGATAATTTATAATTATGTTCACTTGTTAAGGTATCAGTTGACGATGCACTTGAAGATGAATCAGAATCTGAATTATTGGAATCTATATCTTGCTCTGAGTTTTCGGAATCTAAATTTTGCTCTGAATTTTTGGAACTTGAACTCGGATGGGAATCTTTAGAAACAACCTTCCCGCTTCTTAGGTCCATACGCGTTGAAACTAATAGACAAAATATTAAAATTTTTGTTGCAAGATATCTGGAATTTGTTTATGAAGATTGAATAGAAATTGAATTTAAAGGAAATTAAATTGGAACGGGTTGAGTTGAGCTCAAAAGAAAATTATGAAAGTATTCTTAAAGGGAATTTATGAAAATATTTTAAAAGACATTTGTGAAAGTATGTATTTTTGAAAGCTTTTAGATTTTAGTTATAATTACACAATTGGTTAGCGAATACTTATAGCAAAAAACTTTAGTTAGTGAATTTTATTGAAATACTAAAGTTAGTGATTGGTTAGTGAAAAGAAAGATTAAAAATATTTACTTTACGCTTTTGTTGTCCGCAAATCCAAACCCAATGATTGGAATTAGCTGAAAATGTTTCATGCAAAAAGGAAGTTGTAATTGGAATTCACATGCAATTTAAAAAATGTTGGATATTGTTTACGAATATGTTTATTGAAATGTAAGAATTTTTAATTGTACAGAATATGAAGAAAACAAAAATTTTGAATCTGAAATGTATGGCAAAATTATAATTTTATTTGAATTTAAATGCAAAGACTATAGAATGGCAAATATTTTGTACAGGCTTTAAACGGACGCACCGCTTTTATCAAAATTGTATGGTTTTATGTTTATAGTTACGGGCGCACCGCATCTTTCCAAAATTGTACAATAAATGTCCTCGGACGCACCGGGGTTTAAAAAAAAATGTATATCATATTTTTACGCGGACGCACCGCTTACGAAAAGTAACCAAAATTTTTTGTATTTTTGTGTTGATGGAGCCCACTGTAGGGCAGAGTGGGACTAACACTAGAAGCAATTAATGAAAAATTAAAAAAAATTTGTTTTTGTTTTTGTCCGACCCTGTCCCACAGTGCCTACCTGTTAGGTTACACATATACCTATATGTAGGTGCAGTTTGAATGTAATGTAATGAAAAAAAATATAACTTTTTTTGAAAAGTAACTTTTACAGAATTGCAGAGAATAAATATAATATAAAATATATTTACATTATTTTAATATGTTTGTACCGTGAATGTCGCAAAGTGATAAAGTTTATATTTATTTATTTATTATATTTTCATTTTAATAAGCAAGAAAGATAAATGTTGAAAAGTGAAAAAAGTTAATAATATTTAAAATGTATGTATTATACCGACTCCGCTACTGTACCACCGTATAATTGTTCGCTGCTGTGCTGCTGATGTACAATTTCCGCTATCTTCTCTTCTTTTTGTGATCACGTCATGGAAGCGGCGTGGCAAGTGCCGTTGTTTTCCAGATGAAGTATTTTGTTGTAGTTTTATGTATCGATAATGATGCCGTTATGGAAGTGGCATTTCCATCAAAATTTATAATTTTCCATGATTTTTCGTAAATTTTAGTGTATTTTAATGTAATTTTGTAATTTTTGCATGCAATTTTTCTTGTTTTTTTTTTTTTTTTTTTTTTTATAAATTTTGTATGTTTCAGTAGTTCAATTTTTTTTTAATGTTTTTCACTGGTGGTTCCACCATGATAATATACTTTAAAATAAACGTTTAGTGTGTTTTTTGATATTTTTCAGTTTTGAATATTTTTCTAAATTTGTTGATTAAAGTTTTTCTTCGAATTTGTTTTTAGGACTTTTAAACTTTTTTTTGTAGGAATTTTAAACTTTTTGTGTTTTTTTTTTTTTGTAGATTTTTTTTTATATTTTTTTGTAGGGTTTTTGTAAATTTTGTATTTTTTTTTGTAGATTTTTCAGATTTTTGTATTTTTTTTTGTAATAGTTTTTAATGTTTTATACTTTTTTTGTAATTTTTTTTTTTGATTTTTTAAACTTTTTTTGTAACATTTTTTTGATTTCATAAATTTTGTAGAAAATTTATATACATATATTTTTGGCTTTTTTTTGTTAAATGTTCATTTTAGGAACTGCCCCCAGTTTCCACGCCTGTTGGGAGGCTTGCCTACTCGCCACTCTCCGATTTTGTAGGGCTTCGGCCCACGGTCGCCATTTAATAGATCCATTTACGGATCTATATAAAAATTCCGCACGCACCCAAATATGCGAAAACTCGCACTCACTCACTTGGCTGTAATTTTAATTTTTCAAACAAATAAACTGAATTTCTTTTTTATTACAATCAAAACGTGTTTTTATTTATAAATGTTTAGTTCAACACTCAGTTTTCGTTTTGTTCTTAGTACAATTGCGTTTTGTGTAAACTTTATACATTTATTTAATTTCTAGTTAACTTTACAAACTGTTCAATTCTAAGTTAACTGTATAAAAATACTATCACTTTAGTTTTTCCGTCAGCGTGCGCATTTTTACTTTTCGCCTCATTACAAGTTGCCGATTTTCTTTATACTGAAAACTGCCGCTAACGCAACTCTGTAGCTCGGCAGTTTTTCTTTACGTTGCTTAGCAACGAAATTAATGATGGCATCGAAAATAAATCATGGCGTCGAGCAACGGCAGTTTCGGCCAATCAGAAACTCTCCGAGTTGCTCGACTCTAACAATTTTAGTGATGCCAAGTGCATCTGATGTATGGTTGCATCTTGCACTTTTCTAAAGAGGGTTGCCATCTACACTTTATTTTGATGCAATTTGCTATGGCACTACAACTAGATCCAATCATCTATTTAGGGCATTAACACTTTTACTAATTTGCTTTAAATTGAGACTCAATAAATTATCAATGAAATACAGTTCGTGACTCAAAGAAAGATTATTAGGTGTGAGACCATAACTAGAAACATTTGTTGACCAGTGAATATTACAAAGGTTTAAGTCTCCAAGCACGCAGAGGTGGTCATCATTAAGGTTTCGTAAAACAAGAGAGATTATGTTATCAGCATGTGCTTTGTATACATCAAATGCGCTGGCTGGTGGAACATACGAGGCAAGCAGATATAGGGAGCCTTGTGCACCAGAACCAGAACCATTTATACACACGCAGATTTGGTCAAGTATTTTCATTTTAATAAGCAAGAAAGATAAATGTTGAAAAGTGAAAAAAGTTAATAATATTTAAAATGTATGTATTATACCGACTCCGCTACTGTACCACCGTATAATTGTTCGCTGCTGTGCTGCTGATGTACAATTTCCGCTATCTTCTCTTCTTTTTGTGATCACGTCATGGAAGCGGCGTGGCAAGTGCCGTTGTTTTCCAGATGAAGTATTTTGTTGTAGTTTTATGTATCGATAATGATGCCGTTATGGAAGTGGCATTTCCATCAAAATTTATAATTTTCCATGATTTTTCGTAAATTTTAGTGTATTTTAATGTAATTTTGTAATTTTTGCATGCAATTTTTCTTGTTTTTTTTTTTTTTTTTTTTTATAAATTTTGTATGTTTCAGTAGTTCAATTTTTTTTTAATGTTTTTCACTGGTGGTTCCACCATGATAATATACTTTAAAATAAACGTTTAGTGTGTTTTTTGATATTTTTCAGTTTTGAATATTTTTCTAAATTTGTTGATTAAAGTTTTTCTTCGAATTTGTTTTTAGGACTTTTAAACTTTTTTTTGTAGGAATTTTAAACTTTTTGTGTTTTTTTTTTTTTGTAGATTTTTTTTTATATTTTTTTGTAGGGTTTTTGTAAATTTTGTATTTTTTTTTGTAGATTTTTCAGATTTTTGTATTTTTTTTTGTAATAGTTTTTAATGTTTTATACTTTTTTTGTAATTTTTTTTTTGATTTTTTAAACTTTTTTTGTAACATTTTTTTGATTTCATAAATTTTGTAGAAAATTTATATACATATATTTTTGGCTTTTTTTTGTTAAATGTTCATTTTAGGAACTGCCCCCAGTTTCCACGCCTGTTGGGAGGCTTGCCTACTCGCCACTCTCCGATTTTGTAGGGCTTCGGCCCACGGTCGCCATTTAATAGATCCATTTACGGATCTATATAAAAATTCCGCACGCACCCAAATATGCGAAAACTCGCACTCACTCACTTGGCTGTAATTTTAATTTTTCAAACAAATAAACTGAATTTCTTTTTTATTACAATCAAAACGTGTTTTTATTTATAAATGTTTAGTTCAACACTCAGTTTTCGTTTTGTTCTTAGTACAATTGCGTTTTGTGTAAACTTTATACATTTATTTAATTTCTAGTTAACTTTACAAACTGTTCAATTCTAAGTTAACTGTATAAAAATACTATCACTTTAGTTTTTCCGTCAGCGTGCGCATTTTTACTTTTCGCCTCATTACAAGTTGCCGATTTTCTTTATACTGAAAACTGCCGCTAACGCAACTCTGTAGCTCGGCAGTTTTTCTTTACGTTGCTTAGCAACGAAATTAATGATGGCATCGAAAATAAATCATGGCGTCGAGCAACGGCAGTTTCGGCCAATCAGAAACTCTCCGAGTTGCTCGACTCTAACAATTTTAGTGATGCCAAGTGCATCTGATGTATGGTTGCATCTTGCACTTTTCTAAAGAGGGTTGCCATCTACACTTTATTTTGATGCAATTTGCTATGGCACTACAACTAGATCCAATCATCTATTTAGGGCATTAACACTTTTACTAATTTGCTTTAAATTGAGACTCAATAAATTATCAATGAAATACAGTTCGTGACTCAAAGAAAGATTATTAGGTGTGAGACCATAACTAGAAACATTTGTTGACCAGTGAATATTACAAAGGTTTAAGTCTCCAAGCACGCAGAGGTGGTCATCATTAAGGTTTCGTAAAACAAGAGAGATTATGTTATCAGCATGTGCTTTGTATACATCAAATGCGCTGGCTGGTGGAACATACGAGGCAAGCAGATATAGGGAGCCTTGTGCACCAGAACCAGAACCATTTATACACACGCAGATTTGGTCAAGTAGCGAGTCGTCATTGTTGAGCGGAAATAAAAATGAACGCAGCTGGCGCTTGACAGCAATTAAAACACCACCACCGCGAATGCAACCAGTTTTCCCAGCATCCCGATCCTTGCGATAGACATTGAAAAGATTTGAGTCAAAGAACCCACTATCAAAAAATTTTTCATTGAGCCATGTCTCGATGAAGACAAAGATATCATAATCCATTTGCGCACTAAAATTATACACAAGATCAGACTTGGTTCTCATGCCAGATACATTGTGAAAATATATCCTTAAGTCGTTATTGCTGTTATTAGCGGGACGATTTCTCCCTACTGTGTGCGAGGAGGCTTTTTGTGAGCCTTCCGAAAAAACTGAAAAGGCTTCACCGTAACATTAGTCGGCCAAATTTCGGAGTCAAATGATGACTCAGGAACTCCCAACTTGAAGCTAACTCTATTCTTTTTTTTACTAGCTTCGTACAACTTAATGCGGTTTTATTTAAATTAGAGGAAGGTTTCAAAAAACTAGTCGTGGACAGTGGCGATGATGCACTCATTGGTAGAGGGTCCAGTGTTGGCCAAATCTATATCAAAATTGTTTCTTATAATGTAGCGAATTTACGCAGTAAGCTTAAGTTCAATAACTTTTTTTACGTATATTTATTCTTTTGATGTGTTCTTTCTGTTTGAAACACATGTAGTTTCTGAGGACAAATCAAGATTTTCTCACCTTTTTAAGGAATACGTTTTACATTGAGTAGATGCTGTTAAGACACATAAAGTTGGTCGCGCTAGTGATGGGTGTCTATTTGGTTACAAAAGGTGTTTATAATATTTTTACAAAATACAGTTTCTTAGCGCCTCTGATTGTGTTGTACTTTCTGTCAATCTACATGAGAATACATGGTTTATCCCCCAGTACCTGAATTGTAAAAAGTGGTGTGATGATTTTAAACGTTTGGAAAATTTACTAGTTAGCCAGAATCCGACCTAGTTTTGTATTCTTGGTGATTTTAACGCAAGAGTAGGTAAACTGCAAGATATAGACATAAACTTAGCGTCGTGGATGCCTGGGGTGTCGGAAAACAGAAAGTCAAAAGACGTGGTCATTGATGCAAAAAGGTAAAAGAGTTCTGGGTTTAGTCGAAGATGTTGTAGGGGCTATCTTGAATGGAAGGCTAGCCGGTGGCGTGACTGGTGAATTTAGGTTTTGCGGTGTTGTTGGTAGTTCGGTTATAGATTACGCCATATGCTCTTTCGATCTTCTTTCGGCAGTTAAACATTTTCCAGTGATAAAAATGAATTTTCAGATCATATGCCGCTTTGCATTCATTTCGAGGTTTCCGTGAAGGAAAGTAATACCCCCGTAAACTTATACCCCACGAAAATATCGAGGAAGCAGATGCAAGCGCAAAGGTATCCCAGTCTTATCAGCTCAATGCCCATGTGTGATTTTGCTAATACAGATGATGAGATTGACGATATTGTATATACTTTGACAAATATAAATAAAAACTGAAGCAGCAGATTGTTTCAAGAAATCCAAATTTATTCCGGAGCAGGTGTGGTTTAACAGCCAATGTTTTAAGGCGCGCAAAAAGATGTTGAAACACTTAGATGAACTTAGGTCAAGTGGTACTGAAGAGGCTCGTGGGTTATATATTCAGGGCCGTAGAGAGAAAATCCGGGCACGGGACTAAACAATTTACGGGCCCCCTATAAGAAACCACTAATACATTTAATTAATTTGAATTAATGACGGTACATTCAAGAAAAATTTTGCCACATCAACTAAATGATTTTTGGAGTAAGAGCTGAAAATAAAATTAACACAGAATATCTACTATTTGTACTATTTTATTGTAACGTAGAAATAAGATTCTCTTTTTTTTTAGCATCCAATATATTTTGCCAACTGTATACATAGAATACATCTAACAAATTTTTGGGTTTTTAAAAGTAATTCATAATTAATTAAACTTAATAAACTTGATGGGCATGGATGGATTGCTCTCAGTAGTGCATCCATTTTTTTAAGAATTTATTAATACCACTTAATAACTTAGTCGGCATGGGATGAGTTGCTCTTGTACTGCAACCATTTTTTTTAAGAATTAATCAGCGTTGAAAACCTGTGATTGACTTTCTTTTCAGGCGCGTGAAATTAGTTGGTCTTGCTGACAGGGCTAGAATGAATGGGTTGGGGTGAGTTAGAAGTCTAGTGTTGTATGAAACATCATCCTTTTTGATTTCTTCGGCTATTGTTGGAACCTTTAGATCGCGGTGTAGCTGGTTGTTAGTCACATAGTAGGGTTCGATTACAATCATTCTAAGGGTTTTCGATTGGAATCTTTGGAGAATTTCTATCTTTGAATTTGCTGCAGTTCTCCACAATTGTATTCCATATGTCCAAATGGGTTTTATGATGGCTGAGTAAAGCAGGACTTTGTAATCAACTGATAATTGTAAATTTCGGTTCATAAGCCAGTACAGATTTCTTAGTTTGATACCAAGGGCTTATCTTCTGTTGAATATGTGGGTCCTCCAAGTTAATTTTCTATCGAGGTGCATACCAAGGTACTTTGTTTCGTCGCTTTGTGGTATATTAATATCGTTGAGTTTAACGGGTGGGTAAGTGTTACGTCTGGTAGTAAACGTCACTTGAACGGATTTTGATTCATTGGATTTGATCCTCCATTCTTTCAGCCAATGGGTAATTTTCTTTAAATTTCTTTGGAGCTTGAGTGAAGCCACGCTAGGGTTAGGATCAGCGGCCAGCACCGCAGTATCATCGGCAAACGTGCCTACAGTGACGCCTTCTGTTATTGGGAGGTCATACGTGTAAAGTAGTTAAAGTATTGGGCACATTACACTGCCTTGCGGGACGCCTGCTAAGCACTCATAAAGGGCAGTCTGCTCCACACCTTGTTTAACGAAGAAATAACGATCTTTTATATATGATTGTATAAATAAGAAGTAGTTTATAGGGAGGGTGTATTTTGCTTTATAGAGAAGTCCGTCATGCCATAATCGATCAAAAGCTTGTGCAATATCTAGAAAAGCAGCTGTGCACTATTTTTTCTTCTCAAAAGCGTCGTATATTTGCTCAGTGAGTCTGTGGATCTGCTCAATTGTTCCGTGCCTTCTTCTGAAGCCAAACTGGTGATTGGGTATAATTTTACGCTCTTCTATTATGGGCAAGAGTCTTTTAAGGAAGAGAACTTCCATGACTTTTGAGACGATAGGCAGCAGACTAATAGGTCTGTAAGATGCAACTGTATCATCTGGCTTTCCGGGTTTCAGAATCATTTTCATCTGCGAAATTTTCCACTGTGGGGGTATGAATTGAGTACTGCATTAAACAATTATGTCAAGAATTGTATGCCTTCGTGGGGTAAATTTTTTAGAATAGTGCCATTGATAAGGTCGTAGCCCGGAGCTTTTTTTGGCTTGAGTTTTGCAATTACGGTTTTTACCTCCGATATTGAAAATTTTTTTATGGGTGGGTCCATTTGGTATGGATGACCTAAGGTAGTTTCCACTTCCTTAGTTATTCTTAGTGGGGGTTCAATATCATGCGGGGTGAATAATAGTTTTAAGTGGCGTACGAAAGTATTTGCTTTTTCAACATCACTTTTTGCCCATTCGATATTCTCCATTCGTATAGGTGCATTTGAGATAATTCGCCTCTTAAGCTTTCTAGTCGCTTTCCAAAGGGAGTAATCAGTTGCAGTTGTTGCATCAATAGTACTGAGGTATTCCTGAATTTCTCTGTTGCGCTCCATATTAAGGATGGATTTAAGTTCATTAGTTAATGCATTCAACCGTTTCTTGTCGTCGCGATGCCGGGTTTGCAGCCTCCTTTTCTGTGCGATGCGCTTTTCTTTAAGCTTGGCTTTTACTTCGTGGGTAACGCCCATGGTTTTTTGCCTGCTGAGGGTGGGGGTTGAGTTCCACGCAGCTTGTTGGATACAACTGTTAAAGTGTTCGACTGCTTCAGCAATATCTTCGTCGGATTTCAGCGATAGTTTTAAGTCAATATTAGACGAGATAATAGATCGGAAGTACTCCCAATTAGTCTTCCGATTACAGAGGCTACAATGATTAGCTGTGGGTGTGAAATTTTTATCAATTGTTACCAATATTGGGGAGTGGTCAGAAGACAATTCAAAGCACGATTTGCAAGTTATTTCTGAAGACGATATGCCTTTTACCACGCAGAAATCGATCAAGTCGGGTAGTTTATTTTTATCTGAGGGCCAATATTTGGGTGCTCCAGTAGAGAATGGAGTTAGTTTGAGGCGGCTAATAGCCTGATATTGTTGTCTTCATTTAGGGGTGATAAGGTGAGAGGTGATAAGGCGATTCTCTTTTAACAGCCAAATATTGTTTCAAATAATATTTTCTAGTTATTTGGTAATATTTTAATACATTTATGATAAATTTAATGATGATTATAAATTTTAATTACTCAATATAGAATGTTCGAATATCAAAGAGTGGTTTTTCTGGCTGTTTTCGCTGCAAAATTTTGTATAATAATATTGGGACGAATATTAGCATCACTTAGTGATACTAGCAATACTAAGCAGCCACTCATATGTACGTAAACAAGTCAATCATCATTTACACACATACATACAAGGCAGCGGAGAGATACCCATAAACGCATGTAATCATCAGCCGAAGTAGTACTCACATATACACACGCATATGGCTACAAACTACAATTATACATGTATATGGCTGGTAACTAAGCATGAAGTTCGCGAAATTACTACACCTTAGGAGAAATGGGTGAACGAGGAAACCGCGAGTATAAAAGCAGCGCAAGTTGAGGTATGACTTATCAGTATTCAGTTTGATTTAAGCACGCTATTAGTTGCGAAGTGAAGTATAATTATGAAGTATAATTGTACTACTCCTAAATTAGTCTAATAAAGACCATTTTGCAATACAGAATATTGGAGTGATTTATTCAACAGTTTAGCGATTCGAACGTTAGCAGAAGGTTTCATATAAGCGGAATTTCCTGAAATTGGTTATAATATCAAAATTTAACTGTCTTGCCAAAACGGATTCAACCCAAAGCGTGGCAGGTCCTAAAACTCGCTCTTTAGATGAACACGATTTATGAAAGTTTTTGATTCTTGAAAGCCGCTGAAGGAACATTCTGCACTAGCTACTGTGACAGGTATAGTGCAAAAGATACGTACAGAAACACAAATATTGGGGACAATTTTATACAGATGTTGAACATAGATGGCATTTAGCAATTCCAATGGTGACATACCTTTATCAAAATTTGCTTCGTAAATGTGTTTCAAGGGAATTATTTCTCATTCTAAGCTTTTTTTTTATTTTTAAGCTTTCAGAAATGTCCGACTTGTATTTTTCGACAAATTTTGCTGCGCTCACCCGAACCGTAGTTTCATCCGTGTCTTCAAATTGCCACAAAAAGGAAAACTTCTCGGTCAAATTTCTGATAGCTGCAAATCGTCCAGTAATTCCAACGATTACCGAATCAACGATCACGAAGAATGTATTGTTTTTAAAATCAGACTCTGAATCATCAGTAATCATCTCATTTAAATTATCTTCAGAACGTCTTTTGGGTTTTCTCCTTCGAATGTCCGGAAACTTTGCCGAGATGTTCAATTGAATAGTAACTGATTTGCATTCGTTTAAAATTTTTTCCCATTGGTTCCTGGTCAACTTCAAATCAGCTAATACGGAATCTAGATGTCGGTCCTCAATATCTATGGTGGCGTCTCTAGCTTGGAGGACCACGTTTCTTTCATTAATGGTAGTCAGTATTTTGAACCAAATTGAGGACAGCAAGATGCACTCGAACTTGCTGATGTACTTGAGAATGCCGGTAACATCTCCGTATGCATGCGCAGTCACATTTGACTTTTGTTTGAAACACTATGAACAGAGCTCAGTACATGTTTTTTTTGAGGATGCCCCATCGTTGTGAGTGCTGCTGAAAATAGTAAAATATTTTTGTACAACTCCGAAGAAAGTAGTTACAGCCGTACAACATTCTGCAGCATCAGTACTACATAAATTGGGAATGTGGGTTGCACAAGGCGAGTAATCAGTATTTCGGTTACAATTCACGAAAGCCAAAAACCGTTCTTCAATTGTAAATTTTGTTGCTTTCGAATTGAAATGGAGTTAGCGCAAAATGAACTTAGTCAACGTGACTAGCATCAGGCATAGCATCAACGATGATAGCAAAATACTTGGCTTTCTTGCCTTGATCTAATATAGTTTCCCTCACGTGCTTTGCGCAAATTTCTATAAACTCGGTTTGAATGTCTGGGGAAAGATAGTGAACTTGTAAACGTTTGCGCTGTCGTTGTGAAATTCTCTCTAATCTCTAAGTATCGGATCATAAAAAATTTGGACAACTAAAGGCTTTCCTGAATTAAAAAAAAGTCCTAGTTAAAAAAGATGTCTTAGTTCTACAATTTTTACATTTAAAAGCTTTTCATAAGTACTTTTTTCGAAATTTCTGACTTGTTTAGATATTTTATAATCTGGATTTCAATCATCACTTCCGTGAATGACTCATTAATGATGTTAAAACATGCGCCGTTTTACCCAGCTGGTTTGTTATGACGTCACACGATACAGAGATCAGAGGGGAACTGACCTAAGCTCTATCACTGCATTATAAGAAATTTTTAAACGCCCTTTTTCGAGTTAACCTGATCTGATGTGATGATTTAGTTTTGATACTATCTAATTCTTGATCAGATATGTAGCAATCTACTTTAAATAATTGATTATTGTCGCTTCCTCATATATACGGCATTAATTTAATGTTATCGAGAATGGGATACGGATTTTGTTAACTACATTTATAAGAACGTGCAATACCTAAATAGTACGCCTAAATAACCTTTGGTAAACGCATTTTTTTTCAACATATAATCATTACAATTTATAATTTATTCGGCTTTCAAAAGGCATACCCTCCGGTTCAACTGGAATGGAGCAAAATTCCATAAAAGATTTTTAACACGTCCGAGTATTTCATTACTCCCAACTTCCATATAAATCTTTAATCAATACGAGTATTTATGTATACTGGGCTAAAATTAATCAACTTTCAGTAGCTCTACATCAAAAGTTGCATTTGGAGGAATAACACCGGGATGTCAGCGAGCAGGCATAGTCAGTTGAGCATAAGTTTGGCGTGTTGCCCTACAGACAACTGGGAAACACCCTCTTCCTAACCTCGAATCATTCCACCTTTTCCAAGTGCAAATTGGAAGGGCTTATTACGGACGCGTGAGGAGTTTAGTTCCGTCATTTAGTGTACCGGTATAATGTACAGAAATCACCTGTTCGGGTTTTCTGGGAATGTGCTACCATCTCCGCATGCTGCAGAGATGCACTCGGAAAAATCCACGCTCAATTTATGTTTCACAGGGGCGGTGAAAAGGAGAACGCAAAAATTCTTGTAAAGAAGGTTTAGAATTATCAACCTGGCGCATATTTGGGTATTGCCATGTTAAAACGGGACAGACCACAAACTAAATAAACGATCTACTTTTAATATGATTGTGTCATATGATACTTTCGATGTTAATTTTTTTAAAGGTTGTGCAATTTCTACATTCAAACCCAATTTTATTCTCACAATTCAAATTTTATTGTTACAGCAAAAGTTTAACTTTGAATGGCATATAATCGTAAGGTTAATCCGCCTTAGAGATCAAACTGTTTTTCAAAACAAGTCTAAAGGAACTCAATATAAACTAACTTGGTCATTTCAAGCAACAAACTTGCGTTCGTGGTCGCAATGGCGGGCCAATCGTTAATGGATCTCAATAGTTTGAGGAACAGGACTCTTGATGTGCAATTGTGCGTAGTTACCACGCGTGTATTCCCTCGAGACATCTGGAAATTTCAAAACGAGTCTGAGAAACTACTTCGTCCGTAAATTCAGTGCTACTGAGAATATAATTACCGGATCACCGAGTTCCTGTCTTGCATTCTAACGTTTGTCAATAACCCAAACTGTGTACTTAATTTAGGAATATCATCTGGTTCACCAAATTCTCCAGCAACAGCATGGCTTTGTGAAATTGCTTCTAACTGAAATTTATAAACAAATTTATCAACCATACTTGAGAAAGCGAACTGAGTGATACCTGCATTATATTCCCTACCAATTTTGTTTTTAATAACATATTTTTTCCGCAATAATACTCGAATAAAAATCGGCTGCAGAACGAGGCCGCAAGAAATTATAAACCTCTGCTTTGAAAATTTTGGTCCATTCCAAGGGCCTCTCTAGGAGGTGTGAAGGTTGTTGTTGTTGTAGCAGTGCTTCCCCCCACCTAACAGCCGCGACCGTTCACAAATTGTCATCAATATCCTCTAACGGGAGTCCAAGGAAACTTGCTGTTTCAACAGGGGTGGACCATAATGAAAGGGGTGTTAGAGGCGTTGGTTCCACATTACAATTAAAGAGATGGTTGGTGTCATGTGGGGACAAATTGCAAGCGGGGCACACATTTTGTATGTCGGGGTTGATTCTGGATAGGAAAGAATTTAACCTGTTACAGTATCCAGAACGAAGTTGAGCAAGAGTGACATGCGTTTCCCTGGGGAGTGTGGGTTCCTCTTCCGCAAGTTTCGGGTACTTTTCTTTGAGTACTGGAGTCACCGGGAAATTCCTGGAATTAAAGTCCGACGCCTGTTGGTGGAGTTCACCAAGGACCTGCTTGTGTTTTTTGTTTCACACGGCTGAGTTCTCAGGTGCCGTATTTGCTCAAAATGCTTACAGAGATGACTCCTTAAGCCCCTAGGCGGTGTTGTCTCATCAATCAGATGTCTGTTGGGATGCCCAGGTTTCTGGGTATTCAACAGGAACTGTTTGGTTAGCATCTCATTTCTCTCCCTGATGGGGAGTATTCTCGCCTCCTTATGTAGATGGTGTTCTGGGGACATAAGAAGGCAGCCAGTGGCAATTCTGAGAGCAGTATTTTGGCAGGCCTGTAGCTTCTTCCAGTGGGTAATTTTGAAAGTCTTTGTATTCGATGTAGGGAGCACGGACACTATCTCAAAGAGTGCCCCCCCAAATGCTGCTTGTGTGATACAGCAGTAGGTACTAAAAAGGCAGATCGTTTAAAGGGCGCTGGGGAAAGTGAACAGACAGGCAGATGGACAGAAAAACTAAAAACCGATGTTGAAGGAGATTCAGTGGGTTGTTAACTGCAATACAAGGCTTTACAGCTTCCCGTAAACTAATTGCCAACCTCACCTACCCGTGGCGAATCCCGTTTCGTTAGCAGTCGATGCTCATGCTACCCCGACTTCCTCATTGAACTAGGGGTGGGGGCGGCAAGGTGCAATGTGGTCATATTAAATCTTTCCCTACATCGTCGGGCTTATAGCTTAATGGTGCTTGTTACCAGAACGTACCAGATCTATATCCGGCAAAGGACCAACAACATTGGTAGCACTACCCATAACCGATGGAAAGTTTGTTTATCGCTATATCTATGTAGACATGAAGCACGTTTCTCAAATGCTGTCTGGACACCGGTACTTCAAAAAATACCTGCGCAGAGCAAAATAGGTGCAAGTTCATAAGTGTGATTACGGCGATGCAGCTGAGGACGATGCTGACAAATACTCGCTATGGATCCATAACTGCCAAGTGCTCGAGCAAAGAGTCGGCCAAATCACTTTCGATAATGTTAAAGTGTTTCAAAAATCAGCAAATTCCTAGAAACCACACATAGAGCACAAAAGTGGACCATGGGCACACGGTGACAGTGGCAAATATGGTGCACTCCATACACATTTTTCATCCCCATCCATAAACAAACAAAAAACTAAAGCAAACACCAAAGAACATAGATCGAAAAGAACAGAAAAAAAAAATTCTCAAGTTTAGATTCACACTACATGTCGTCGCAGAAATCATCCCCCATTTCATCAATATCAAAACGTCGATTTTAGTGAAAATTGTAGTTAGCAGTTTTTACCGCGAAATAACACATGTATGCATTTCATTCAGCATTCCAGAGTACGGCGAATTATATCTGAATTCGCTTTGCTATCAGCTCGCATAAATTTGCCCTGATTTTATCTACAATGTTATTTGGAAGATACTGGCTATTCCTATACGATGTTTTCCTGTTCTAGTTTTATTTCCGTCTTTTTGTTGTACAATTTGCAGGATAGACACATATTTACTCAATTGGAATGAAATTTGAAATAGCTCAATTTTAGACCAAAATGCAACTTATCTTACTCGGTACAATGTGTTCATCAACCCATGGTAGGCCAGCCTTATCTGCAATTTTTTCGCTACAAATCATGCTCAAAATTGATCCCACTAGCTTTGGCGTCAAACCACGATAGCAACCACAAAATTCATCTATCTTCCCGATGTAACCAGCGTTAAAATATTTTCGTGGGAACGCCTGTCTGGATGTTATGGAGCCTGTGGTCGTTGGTGATAATAGTTTCCAACTACCTGCTTATGTACTGTCCTGAAGAAATAGAATGAGGGCAAATATAACAAAATCGTTGTGTAAGCGATAATGAAGATGTGAACAAAGACGAATACAACGTAGTGGTTAACAATGATTGTTTAGTTGATTATTAATTAGCAAATTTCTCCATTTTTTTTTTTATATTAACAATGAAGGCATTTGCCAGCTAGCACAAGCGTCTCATTCAACAAAACATCTGCGTTGTAACTGTACGTCGATTAAGCGACTAATTTTGGTACTGAACACTAGTAATTATATCCGCTTGCTCTTAAGACATATATCTAAACTTGATTCACACAATTTAGGCAACGACACTTTCATAACCCACGTTGTCATCTCTAAAAATATGTACATGTGAATCACTTTCTAGGCTCCTATTACTTTTTAAATATTCGCGCATTATTTATCCATAGAATTCACCATTATAAAATTGAATGAAAGGCGATTTAATTATACGAAATTTACAAATGCGTACGCGCTAACAAAAAACTTGCAAAGAACAACGCCTGCAATAAACGCTGCTCCGAAAAAGCCAACTTGCCCAAAGAATTCTGCTACCGGCACCAATTTCCAAAAAGAAAAATTCATAGTTTATTGAAAATCAAATAAAGCACATTTCACGGAAATAACACTTTTACAAACATGTAAACAAGACAAAAAATACATGTAAATTCGTATATAAATAGCTTATGCCTATATAATACTCACCTTTTCGGCATTGCATTTACTTAAAACGTTTATTTTTCGTTCAAATTTATTCACAAAAACTGATGAAAATAACGTAGGGAAATATTTGCGTACTCATTTGCTACATTTATCTCATAATTTGTACACAAATTTTTCAAATTTGGTTAGTGTCACCTCTAATTGTTATTTGGGTGGGCTGGCAATTAAATACGTTTACCAAATGATCGCAGCAATTGTTTTCAATGCGAATATATTTCAATGTTGGCAGATTTTAGGCTTTGGTGATGAAAGATAGTAGAAGGGCTAAGAATTGAAAACGGGTCAAAAAGTTGATCCACCTACCAATAAAGTGGTAAAATCCGTGCACTGACTGACGGAATATTTATACCAACGTATCTACATATATATCCCTATTTTAAATGTACATTATATTAGTGATGCTTCAAAAGATGCAAACGGGTACCCAAAAACCCTTTTCCGGATCCAAATACCTTTCGGGTACCGTACCATTTGGGAAACGCCACCCAATAAACAGGACTCCAAGCATATTAAAAACAAAAACAAAAAAAAATTGTTTGTTTACAAATAAATGAAGAGTCATACAAAAACAAACAAAAAAGGTTAATTTAATAAAATTTTTTCCCTCGTCCAAGATGAGCAACCCTTCATTTTTTTCATACGTCGCATAAAATTGTGTCTTTCAAACATTTTTGTTGCGGTAGGCGGGAAAGTTATTGGTTCTTAGCACCAAAAACACCGACGCAAAAACAATCTCATAACACACTCTCTACCCGGTTCGGTGAGTACCGAATAACATCAATGCTCAGTTTCCTGCAGCCCTCGTGTGCGCGACGAGCTTGAACGCTACCGGGTGACACAAAAATAAACAAAATAAGGCACTAAAGACCCAGGCACATAACGTGCGGGGAAAGAGGCTATGCACATAATGGTCGCGAGATATGAATGCTATTACGTTGTTGATTATTAAGACGTACTTTCAATAAGAGATTTATTTAATTCAAATAGGATAACTATATATATATACAAACTGTTTGACAAATAAATTTAATATATGGAATTACAAAAATTATGATTTTATGCAATTAGCTTATTTCACGGAATGACCAAATATCTCAATTTGTCTTGTCACTTTTACAATTGTATAGGGTTACCAACACCTCCCCTTTTTGGTTGGATACTTTACCCATGAACGAAGCGTTACACTGGGCGACGTAATCGCTGAAGACGATCTTTCAATGTAGGTGATGGTCTTTTTTGCGATGATGTCGTATTCGAGTCTGTCTCGTTTGAAACTAAATTCTTTTGAGTTTGTGTATCTTCATATAGATCGAATGCATCAATGAATGTGTTATTATCATTTTCTTCCTCAGCTGTCGTCGAGTCTGAAGTATGAGAGCACTTTCGTAACTGGTTTGCGTGTGCTCTTATAACCTTTTTGTTGTTCAGCAGAACATTGTAAATAACATTCCCTACCCGCTCAATTATTTTTCCTGGTATCCATTCAAATTTGTTTTGTTTTTGTAAACGCGTGCATATACTTTTTCGTCAGTTTGGAACACCCTTTCCTTCGCTCCATGTGATCTGTCAAATTGTCTTTTCATACGCTTTTTTTGCTAATCAATTCGCGATTAATGTAAACGGGTTTAGGTTTTTTCAAATCTAATGTGGTGTGTATGTTTTTTCCTAATAAGACTTCAGCAGGCGTTTTGTTGGCCAATGAGCGGTAACGTTTGTAAAATTTTATGAGTAGTACCCTCTCCGTTTAATTTTATTAGAGCACGTTTGAAGGTGTCAACGAATCTCTCTGCTTTGCCGTTCGACATTGGGTAGTATGGGCTTGAACGTAGGTGGACAATGCCATTCTCTTCTAAAAACTGTTGAAATAACGCGCTTGTAAATTGCGTTCCATTATCGGAAACTATAGTCTTTGGGTTTCCAAAGCGTGCAAATATCTCGTTCAAGATATCAATTGTTTGTTGTGTTGTTATAGACATGGGTGGAACTATCTCTGGCCATTTGGAATACGCGTCGACAATTACCAGAAAATATTCATTTTTTATCGGTCCCGCGTAGTCAATATGTAGGCGTTCCCAGGCGTGTGATGGTTTTGGCCATGAATGTAGTGACGTTTTATATGGCATCTTGGCTGCAGAGGCACAGCTATTGCAGTTCCGTATTAGCTCTTCTATATCGGAATCAATGCGCGGCCAATATACAAAACTTCTGGCGATTGCTTTGGTTCGCTCCATTCCTGGATGCCCCTTATGTATTTGTTTGAGGATCCGTTTAGTAAAACTGCTGGTATTACCCCACGGGGGCTTAACATAATGCAACTATCAATGATACTAAGCTCGTTGCTTCTCACCACGAATGGTTTTAATTCCGCTCCAATTTCTGTAGACTTTGGCCAGCTGTTGTCGATATAATTTGATAGTTGCTTGAGTGTTGTATCTCTTTCTGTTTCGTACTTCACCATTCTGTGCGTTACTGGTAGCTTGTCAATTACATCCGACAGTATTTTTTTGATTTCGCCTGCGAACTGTACCGAAGCGATGATGTAGTCTTCTGAGGATTTTTTGTTTTTATTTATGAGGCGCGACAGAACGTCAGCATAATCGAAGCCATTTGTTGAGATAAAGCTAGTCTCTTTGTTGAGATATGCTAGTAACTGCAACGCCCATCTCTGTAGTCGGTTAGCCTGATGTGCCGAAATGCCTGTTTTCTTACCAAAAATGGCGAGTAACGGCTTATGGTCCGTATGTAGCTTGAACTTTCTGCCGAATATCCTCTTATGAAACTTGGTGACTGCAAAAACGAGGGCGAGCACCTCTTTACCGATCTGGCTGTACGCTTTTTCCGCTGGTGTAAGGGAACGTGAGGCGTGACAAACTACTCTTATCGAGCCATCAGCATATTCGTGGAGAATACATGCACCAAAGCCGTAATTAGATGCGTATGCGGCAACGATGATCTTTTCATTTGGGTCATAGTGTGTCAATAGCAAATTTGAAGTGAGGATATCCTCAAGGCTGTTGAAACACTTGGTTTGGATGGACGTCCAATTCCATGTTACGTTTGCCTTTAGAAGCTCGTCCAACGGCCCTCTAAACTGACGCATTTTGTTGATGAATTTTCCATAAAAATTGATAGCGCCCAGAAAAGATCGCAGTTCGGTTACTTTGGTTGGTTCTAGCATCTCCTTAATCGCTGATATACGCTCCGGGTCAGATAGGAGTCCGTCCTGGGATATAATGTAACTACGTATTTAACTTCGGTCGCCGCAAATTTGCACTTTGCAAATTTTACTTTAAATCCATAGTCTTGGATTCTTTTAAAAACTTCCCGTAAGTTCCGATCAAGCTCAATTTGGTCCTTTCCCGACACAAAAATATCATCTATATATGCTGCTGCACAGTTCAGGTCAGACAGCATTTTATCCATTACCTGTTGGAAGATGGCTGGAAAAGATTGTTTTAGAAGTAAAATGTTGTTATTTATATTTGTAACTTCACTTCCTCGTGGTTCTACTGTTAATTGATTGCAGATTCCATTTATGGACATGTCTGCGAGATTTAGAGCTGTGATGCAGTCGAGCCCTAACTCTTTCGGCATTGAACCGCACTTGATAAAGGTACAATAAAGCAATAATGTTCGCAGAAATATTGTCGTTTTGTGCAAATTGCGTAGTTTATGTACATTTTATGGTCAGTAAAGCAACTTTTGTGCAACGCAGTGGATGGTTATTGAAAAAAATTAAGAAAAAATAGTTTTTTATAAAATAATTATAAAAATTGATGTTTTTTGGACAGATATATTGCTAAGGTTTGTATTTTCATGTTTTGGAAATAATATTACAACATAATTATTGCTGATAGTGTATTTTGGAAATGGAAGCGAAATTGAAGATTGTCCATATTCACCTAATATCGTATATGATTAATTTGATGCTGATGACGACATGCCACTTTCTACATTATTATATTTGAATAGAGATAATAATTGTGAAAATGCGATCGTAGGTTCACCTAAGTGGGATAAAGTTACAAAAACTTCTCCAGCTTCACAGTTTACCAGTGACACAGGTTTGACTGACCATGTTCGGTTAGTTGCAGACAAAACACCTTTGAATTTTTATACTCAGTTGAGCAGAGCTCACAGAGTATATTAACTTTGATTGCATAACGGTTGGTTGTACAGGTATAAAGGAATCGAGATAGATATAGACTTCCATATAACAAAATCATCAGTATCGAAAAAAAATTCGATTGAGTCATGTCCGTCCGTCCGTCCATCCGTCTGTCCGTTAACACGATAACTTGAGTAAATTTTGAGGTATCTTGATGAAATTTGGTATGTAGGTTCCTGGGCACTCATCTCAGATCGCTATTTAAAATGGACGATATCGGACAATAACCACGTCCACTTTTTCAAATTGCGTAGTTTATGTACATTTTATGGTCAGTAAAGCAACTTTTGTGCAACGCAGTGGATGGTTATTGAAAAAAAATTAAGAAAAAATAGTTTTTTATAAAATAATTATAAAAATTGATGTTTTTTGGACAGATATATTGCTAAGGTTTGTATTTTCATGTTTTGGAAATAATATTACAACATAATTATTGCTGATAGTGTATTTTGGAAATGGAAGCGAAATTGAAGATTGTCCATATTCACCTAATATCGTATATGATTAATTTGATGCTGATGACGACATGCCACTTTCTACATTATTATATTTGAATAGAGATAATAATTGTGAAAATGCGATCGTAGGTTCACCTAAGTGGGATAAAGTTACAAAAACTTCTCCAGCTTCACAGTTTACCAGTGACACAGGTTTGACTGACCATGTTCGGTTAGTTGCAGACAAAACACCTTTGAATTTTTATACTCAGTTGAGCAGAGCTCACAGAGTATATTAACTTTGATTGCATAACGGTTGGTTGTACAGGTATAAAGGAATCGAGATAGATATAGACTTCCATATAACAAAATCATCAGTATCGAAAAAAAATTCGATTGAGTCATGTCCGTCCGTCCGTCCATCCGTCTGTCCGTTAACACGATAACTTGAGTAAATTTTGAGGTATCTTGATGAAATTTGGTATGTAGGTTCCTGGGCACTCATCTCAGATCGCTATTTAAAATGGACGATATCGGACAATAACCACGTCCACTTTTTCGATATCGAAAATTTCGAAAAATCGAAAAAGTGCCATAATTCATTACCAAATGCGGATTAAGCGATGAAACTTGGTAGGTGAGTTGAACTTATGACGCGAAATAGAAAACTAGTAAAATTTTGGGCAATGGGCGTGGCACCGCCCACTTTTAAAAGAAGGTATTTTGGAAGTTTTGCAAGCTGTAATTTGGTAGTCGTTAAAGATATCATGATGAATTTTGGCAGGAACGTTACTCTTATTACTGTATGTCTGCTTAATAAAAATTAGCAAAATAAGAGAACGACCACGCCCACTTTTTAAAAAAAATTTTTTAAAATTCAAATTTTAAAAGAAAAGTTAATATCTTTACAGTATATAAGTATATTATGCCAACATTCAACTCCAGTAATGATATGTTGCAACAAAATACAAAAATAAAAGAAAATTTCAAAATGGGACGTGGCTCCGCCCTTTTTCATTTAATTTGTCTAGGATACTTTTAATGCCATAAGTCGAACAAAAATTTACAAATCCTTGTGAAATTTGGTAGAGACTTAGATTCTAGGACGATAACTGTTTTCTGTGAAAAAGGGCGAAATCGGTGGAATCCACGCCCAGTTTTTATACACAGTCCACCGTCTGTCCTTCCGCTCGGCCGTTAACACGATAACTTGAGCAAAAATCGGTATATCTTTACTAAACTCAGTTCACGTACTTATCTGAACTCACTTTGTATTGGTGTAAAAAATGGCCGAAATCTGACTATGACCACGCCCACTTTTTCGATATCGAAAATTACGAAAAATGAAAAAAATGCCATAATTATATACCAAATACGAAAAAAGGGATGAAACATGGTAATTGTATTGGTCTATTGACGCAAAATATAACTTTAGAAAAAAACTTGGTAAAATGGGTGTGATACTTACCATATTAAGTAGAAGAAAATGAAAAAGGTTTGCTGGACGAAATCAAAAGCCCTTGGAATCTTGGAAGGAATAATGTTCGTGGTATTACATATATAAATAAATTAGCGGTACCGGACAGATGATGTTCTGGATCACCCTGGTCCACATTTTGGTCGATATCTCGAAAACGCCTTCACATATACAACTAAGGGCCACTCCCTTTTAAAACCCTAATACCTTTAATTTGATACCCATATCGTACAAACATATTCTAGAGTCACCCTTGGTCCACGTTTATGGCGATATCTCGAAAAAGCGTCCACATATAGAACTAAGGCCCACTCTTTTTTAAAATACTCATTAACACCTTTCATTTGATACCCATATCGTACAAAAAAAATTCTAGAGTCACCCCTGGCCCACCTTTATGGCGATATCTCGAAAAGGCATCCACCTATAGAACTAAGGCCCCCTCCCTTTTAAAATACTCATTAACACCTTTCATTTGATACCAATATCGTACAAACAAATTCTAGAGTCACCCCTGGTCCACCTTTATGACGATATCTTGAACAGGCGTCCACCTATAGAACTAAGGCCCACGCCCTTTTAAAATACTCATTAACACCTTTCATTTGATACCCATATCGTGCAAACACATTCTAGAGTCACCCCTGGTCCACCTTTATGGCGATATTTCGAAACGGTGTCCACCTATAGAACTAAGGCCCACTCCCTCATAAAATACTCTTTAATGCCTTTCATTTGATACACATGTCATACAAACACATTCTAGGGTTACCCTAGGTTCTTTTTACAACATGGTGATTTTCCCTTACTTTGTCTCCACAGCTCTCAACTGAGTATGTAATGTTCGGTTACAACCGTACTTAGCCCTTCCTTACTTGTTTATACTCAGTTGAGCAGAGCTCACAGAGTATATTAACTTTGATTGGATAACGGTTGGTTGTACAGGTATAAAGGAATCGAGATAGATATAGACTTCCATATATCAAAATCATCAGTATCGAAAAAAAATTCGATTGAGCCATGTCCGTCCGTCCGTCTGTTCGTTAACACGATAACTTGAGTAAATTTTGAGGTATCTTGATGAAATTTGGTATGTAGATTCCTGGGCACTCATCTCAGATCGCTATTTAAAATGAACGATATCGGACAATAACCACGCCCACTTTTTCGATATCGAAAATTTCGAAAAATCGAAAAAGTGCGATAATTCATTACCAAATACGGATTAAGCGATGAAATTTGGTAGGTGAGATGAACTTATGACGCAGAATAGAAAACTAATAAAATTTTTGACAATGGGCGTGGCACCGTTTTGGTCGATATCTCGAAAACGCCTTAACATATACAACTAAGGGCCACTCCCTTTTAAAGCCCTCATTAATACCTTTAATTTGATACCCATATCGTACAAACACATTCTAGAGTCACCCCTCGTCCAAGTTTATGGCGATATCTCGAAAAGGTGTCCACATATAGAACTAAGGCCCACTCCTTTTTAAAATACTCATTAACAGCTTTGATTTGATAACCATATCGTACAAAAAAATTCTAGAGTCACCCCTGGCCCACCTTTATGGCGATATCTCGAAAAGGCATCCACCTATAGAACTAAGGCCCACTCCCTTTTAAAATACTCATTAACACCTTTCGTTTGATACCCATATTGTACAAACGCATTCTAGAGTCACCCCTGGTCCACGTTTATGGCGATATCCCGAAAAGGCGTCCACCCATAGAACTAAGGCCCACTCCCTTTTAAAACACTTATTAACACCTTTCATTTGATACCCATATTGTACAAACGCATTTTAGAGTCAACCCTGGTCCACTTTTATAACGATATTCCGAAAAGGCGTCCACCTATAGAACCAAGGCTCACTCCGTTTTAAAATACTCATTAAAACCTTTCATTTCATACCCATATAGTACAAACAAATTCTAGAGTCACCCCTGGTCCACCTTTATGGCGATATCTCGAAAAGGCATCCACCTATAGAACTAAGGCCCACTCCCTTTTAAAATACTCATTAACACCTTTCATTTGATACCCATATTGTACAAACGTATTTTAGAGTCAACCCTGGTCCACTTTTATAACCATATTCCGAAAAGGCGTCCACCTATAGAACCAAGGCCCACTCCGTTTTAAAATACTCATTAACACCTTTCATTTGATACCCATAGAGTACAAACAAATTCTAGAGTCACCCCTGGTCCACCTTTATGGCGATATCTCGAAAAGGCGTCCACATATAGAACTAAGGCCCACGCCCTCTTAAAATACTTATTAACACCTTTTATTTGATACTCATATCGTACAAGCAAATTCTAGAGTCACTCCTGGTCCATCTTTATGGCGATATCTCGAAAAGGCGTCCATCTATAGAACTTAGGCCCACGCCCTTTTAAAATACTCATTAATTCGTACAAAATAAATTCTAGAGTCACCCCTGGCCCAACTTTATGGCGATATCTCGAAAAGGCGTCCACCTATAGAACTTAGGCCCACTCCCTTTTAAAATTATCATTAACACATTTCATTTGATACACATGTCATACAAACACATTCCAGGGTTACCCTAGGTTCTTTTTACAACATGGTGATTTTCCCTTACTTTGTCTCCACAGCTCTCAACTGAGTATGTAATGTTCGGTTACACCCGAACTTAACCTTCCTTACTTGTTTTTATACTCAGTTGAGCAGAGCTCACAGAGTATATTAACTTTGATTGGATAACGGTTGGTTGTACAGGTATAAAGGAATCGAGATAGATATAGACTTCCTTATATCAAAATCATCAGTATCGAAAAAAAATTTGATTGAGCCATGTCCGTCCGTCCGTCCGTCCGTCTGTCCGTTAACACGATAACTTGAGTAAATTTTGAGGTATCTTGATGAATTGGTATGTAGATTCCTGGGCACTCATCTCAGATCGCTATTTAAAATGAACGATATCGGACTATAACCACGCCCACTTTTTCGATATCGAAAATTTCGAAAAACAGAAAAAATGCGATAATTCATTGCCAAAGGCGGTTAAAGCGATGAAGCTTGGTAGATGGGTTGACGTTATGACGCAGAATAGAAAATTAGTAAGATTTTGGACAATGGGCGTGGCACCGCCCACTTTTACAAGAAGGTAATTTAAAAGTTTTGCAAGCTGTAATTTGGCAGTCGTTGAAGATATCATGATGGAATTTGCAGGAACGTTACTACTATTACTATATATGTGTTAAATAAAAATTAGCAAAAGTGGATGAAGAACTCGCCCACTTTTTAAAAAAAATTTTTTTTAAATTCAAATTTTAACAAAAAATTTAATATCTTTACTGTATATAAGTAAATTAAGTCAAAATTCAACTCCAGTAATGATATGATGCAACAAAATACAAAAATAAAAGAAAATTTCAAAATGGGCGTGGCTCCGCCCATTTTCATTTAGTTTGTCTAGAATACTTTTAATGCCATAAGTCGAACAAAAATTTATCAATCCTTCTCAAATTTGGTAGGGGCATAGATTCTATGACGGTAACTGTTCTCTGTGAAAATGGGCGAAATCGGTGGAAGCTACGCCCAGTTTTTATACACAGTCTACCGTCTGTCCTTCCGCTCGGCCGTCAACACAATAACTTGAGCAAAAACCGATATATCTTTACTAAACTTAGCCCGCGTACTTATCTGAACTCACTTTATCTTGGTATAAAAAATGGCCGAAATCCGACCATAACCACGCCCACTTTATCGATATCGAAAATTACGAAAAATGAAAAAAATGCCATAATTCTATACCAAATACGAAAAAGGGATGAAACATGGTCCAGTTACCATATCGTACAAACATTCTAGAGTCACCCTTGGTCCACCTTTATGGCGATATCTCGAAAAGGCATCCACCTATAGAACTAAGGATTACTCCCTTTTAAAATACTCATTACCACCTTTCATTTGATACCCATATCGTACAAACACATTCTAGAGTCACCCCTGGCCCACCCTAATGGCGATATCTCGAAAAGGCGTCCACCTATAGACCTAATGCCCACTCCCTCTTAAAATGCTCAGTAACACCTTTCGTTTGATACCTATATCGTACAAACATTCTAGAGTCACCCCTGGCCCACCCTAATGGCGATATCTCGAAAAGGCGTCCACCTATAGACCTAATGCCCACTCCCTCTTAAAATGCTCAGTAATACCTTTCGTTTGATACCTATATCGTACAAACATTCTAGAGTCACCCCTGGCCCACCCTAATGACGATACCTCGAAAAGGCCTCCACCTATAGACCTCATGCCCACTCCCTCTTAAAATGCTCAGTAACACCTTTCGTTTGATACCCATATCGTACAAACATTCTAGAGTCACCCTTGGTCCACCTTTATTGCGATATCTCGAAAATGCGTCCACCTATAGAACTAAGATTTACTCCCTTTTGAAATACTCATTACCACCTTTCATTTGATACCCATATCGTACAAACACATTCTAGAGTCACCCCTGGTCCACCCTAATGGCGATATCTCGAAAAGGCGTCCACCTATAGACCTAATGCCCACTCCCTCTTAAAATACTCAGTAACACCTTTCGTTTGATACCCATATCGTACAAACATTCTAGAGTCACCCTTGGTCCACCTTTATTGCGATATCTCGAAAAGGCATCCACCTATAGAACTAAGGATTACTCCCTATTGAAATACTCATTACCACCTTTCATTTGATACCCATATCGTACAAACTCATTTTAGAGTCACCCCTGGCCCACCCTAATGGCGATATCTCGAAAAGGCGTCCACCTATAGACCTAATGCCCACTTCTTCTTAAAATGCTCAGTAATACCTTTCGTTTGATACCTATATCGTACAAACATTCTAGAGTCACCCCTGGCCCACCCTAATGACGATACCTCGAAAAGGCGTCCACCTATAGACCTCATGCCCACTCCCTCTTAAAATGCTCAGTAACACCTTTCGTTTGATACCCATATCGTACAAACATTCTAGAGTCAGCCTTGGTCCACCTTTATTGCGATATCTCGAAAAGGCGTCCACCTATAGAACTAAGGATTACTCCCTTTTAAAATACTCATTACCACCTTTCATTTGATACCCATATAGTACAAACACATTCTAGAGTCACCCTGGCCCACCCTAATGGCGATATCTCGAAAAGGCGTCCACCTATACACCTAATGCCCACTCCCTCTTAAAATGCTCAGTAACACCTTTCGTTTGATAGCCATATCGTACAAACATTCTAGAGTCACCCTTGGTCCACCTTTGTGGCGATATCTCGAAAAGGCATCCACCTATAGAACTAAGGATTACTCCCTTTTAAAATACTCATTACCACCTTTCATTTGATACCCATATCGTACAAACACATTCTAGAGTCACCCCTGGCCCACCCTAATGGCGATATCTCGAAAAGGCGTCCACCTATAGACCTAATGCCCACTCCCTCTTAAAATGCTCAGTAACACCTTTCGTTTGATACCTATATCGTACAAACATTCTAGAGTCACCCCTGGCCCACCCTAATGGCGATATCTCGAAAAGGCGTCCACCTATAGACCTAATGCCCACTCCCTCTTAAAATGCTCAGTAACACCTTTCGTTTGATACCTATATCGTACAAACATTCTAGAGTCACCCGTGGCCCACCCTAATGACGATACCTCGAAAAGGCGTCCACCTATAGACCTCATGCCCACTCCCTCTTAAAATGCTCAGTAACACCTTTCGTTTCATACCCATATCGTACAAACATTCTAGAGTCACCCTTGGTCCACCTTTATGGCGATATCTCGAAAAGGCATCCACCTATAGAACTAAGGATTACTCCCTTTTAAAATACTCATTACCATCTTTCATTTGATACCCATATCATACAAACACATTTTAGAGTCATCCCTGGCCCACCCTAATGGCGACATTTCGAAAAGGCGTCCACCTATAGACCTAATGCCCACTCCCTCTTAAAATGCTCAGTAACACTTTTCGTTTGATACCCATATCGTACAAACATTCTAGAGTCACCCCTGGCCCACCCTAATGGCGATATCTCGAAAAGGCGTCCACCTGTAGACCTAATGCCCACTCCCTCTTAAAATGCTCAGTAACACCTTTCATTTGATTCCCATATCGTACAAACACATTCTAGAGACACCCCTGGTCCACCTTTATGGCGATATCTCGAAACGGCGTCCACCTATGGAACTAAGGATCACTACTTTTCAAAATACTCAGTAACAGCTTTCATTTGATACCCATATCGTACAAACATACTCTAGAGTCACCCCTGGTCCACCTTTATGGCGATTTCTCGAAAAGGCGTTCACCTATAGAATTAAGCCCATTCCCTTTTAAAATACTCATTACCACCTTTCATTTGATACCCATTTCGTACAAACACATTCTAGAGTCACCCCTGGTCCACCTTAATGGCGATATCTCGAAAAGGCGTCCACCGATATACCTAAGGCCCACTCCCTCTTAAAATGCTCAGTAACACCTTTCATTTGATACCAATATCGTACAAACAAATTCTAGAGTCAGCCCTGGTCCACCTTTATGGCGATATCCCTAAATGGCGTCCATCCATAGAACTATGGCCTTCTCTCTCTTAAAATACTCTTTAATACCTTCCATTTGATACAAATGTCATACAACCACATTCCAGGGTTACCCTAGGTTCATTTTCCTACATGGTGATTTTCCTTATTTTGTCTCCATAGCTCTCAACTGAGTATGTAATGTTCGGTTACACCCGAACTTAGCCTTCCTTACTTGTTATACTTATTTTTATTTATGGCAAAAAAAAAAAAAATTAATTAAAATTTTTCAATATTGTTAACCTTTTATTTTTTTTGTCGTAATTATCATTTTCCGAATGTTTTTGAATGGAAAAATGCTTGAATCCATCAATGGAAATTGCTGTCGATGAATCAATGATCAAATTCAAAGGGCGAAGTACTCTGAAGCAATATATGCCAAAAAAAACCTATCAAAAGGGGCTATAAAGTATGGATTTTAGCAGATAAAAATGGGTACTGTTGGAAATTTGATATATACACTGGTAAAACAGATGATGGAGCAATAACCACAAATCTCAGAGAGAAAATTGTTAAAAACCTTACTGCTGAACTTGTGGGAAAAAATGATATTTGCTTCTTTGATAATTTTTTCACCAGGGTACCCTTGATGCAGACCTTGAAAAAAAAATCAAATCTATGATAGTGGTACTGTGAATATAAGTCGTAAGTTTTTGCCAAAGTTCAAAAGCGACAAGAAACTCAAGCGCGGAGAATATGACTGGTACAGTAACAAAGACCTATGCGCCATTAAATGGAAGAACAAAAGATGTGTTCATTTATTATCAAATTATCATAATGGAGAACAAACAGTTTTCTTGCAAAGAAGGAATAAATATGGAGCATTTTCTAATATTTCAGCTCCTCAAATAGTCGAAGACTACAACAGAAATATGAATTTTGTTGACAAGTTTGATCAAAGACTATCATCATACCAATGTGCCGGAAAGGTCGAAAATGGTGGCATCGCATTTCTTTTTATTTCTTAGATGTTTGTGTGTTAAATTCATATATATTGTATCAATTGTCATTGGAGTCATCAGTCGAACACAAAATCTTCCGGCTTCAAATAATTGAAGGGCTGTTGGCAGAAACAATTGTACACCGAAACAAAAAACGGCGGAGCATATCTTCACAAATACCAGTAGCCTCAATAAAAAATGCAAACCATTCGTTTCTGAAAGTATAAGAACATCCCAAGCTGCCCATCAACCACAACGCAGCACACGCAGAAGATGTGCATTGTGCAGCACAATGAAAAAACAAATAAGAACAAATTGGATTTGCGGAACATGCAATGTACCGTTGTGTTTATCAAAGAATAAAACATGCTTCCAAGATTATCATAAAAGTAGTTCAAGTGGCCATGGTCTATAAATTGAACCACTATAAAATATTATTTTTAACAAAAATATAAATCATCTAAGAATTTTTTGTGAATTCATTTTAAGTTTTGATCATTTTTATTAAAATAAAAACATTTAATTAAAAAAAAAAAGTTCTCTGCTACACAAGTGGGTAGAATTTTTCTTGAATCTTTGCCGCTGAAAGAGCTAACACATTCAAATCCCGGACAGGTGTAACAAAACATGTGAGTTCTAATTCTTGCTGTTTGAATTTAACATTACATTGAAATTGCATTGTTAGTGGTAGCTTTCCTGTTGCGCTACGGGCTGTGTCTTTAGCTACGACTGCGTTTTTTGCGTATAGCTTTCTAAAATTTTGTTCTGATATAATTATGATATCAGACCTACAACTCCATAGGGTCAGCTGTATGTTGTTTACGCTGATGTTCACAAATTTTCGCTGCGATGTATTGATTCGGTTGACAACACAAATACTCTTTGATTGCGGACAGGAGCTTTTGGATTTATTGTTGTGCTTTTGTTTTTTCTTTGCACACTCTTCTTTGAATGGCAGTAGCCTTCCTTGTGACCAATTCCAATGCACTGTTGGCATTTATGTTTACCGTACGAGCAGTCACGTGCGTAATGCATGCTGCCGCGAAACCAGCAAGGTGTTTTTGGTACCTGCTTTGCTTTTACGTTGCCATAATGCAAACGTTTTACTAGCGCTTCATTTTTCGGGGTTTCAATTAGTTTTGTGTCTGTCTTTAAATTAATAAAGCTTTGGCACTGCCTTGATAGCCCATCGAGCGTGAGGGTCGTATCAGTATCCAATTTGCTTAGCATTTTGGTTCTTATGTCAAAGTCACCTTCTGAATTTAGACCCATTACAAATACTAAACATTTAAATTGGTCCAATGTAAGCTCCGTCAGTTTAAAGTTTTCGCAGTGCCTGTTTACGATAACTGCATATGTAACAAAACCGGTTGTATTCTGCTAACTGCAAACAATTGAACCTAATATTAAACAGTGGCGTTTGAAGGCCAAAAAGCTGCTTGAGCTTTTCCACTGTTTCTTTAAATGATAAGTCACGAGGGTGTTTAGGCAATATATAATTTATATACTTATTGTGTACGACTGTATTGAGTTTTCGCAAAAGTAGCCTGACCTTAGCTGCGTCATCTAATTTTACAGCGTCGATTGTGAATAAGTCCTCGTATCTCGCATACCACATGTCGAAAGTTAGGTTAGACTCGGGATCAAAGCAGAATTCTGTAATGTTGGATGCAAGGGCTTCTATAGTGAATTCCTGGCCTTTTTTCTCTGATTGGATTGTTCGTTGTGGAATGAGTTGCTTTATTGGCTCTTGCATAGTCTGTGTATCACGATCATGTTGCTCTTTCATCTGAGTGAGTAGTTTTTTTACGGTTTCATCCATTGTAGAGGTTGCGGCTGACTTTTTGCGTCTAAAATTTTCCTCGTCGCCACTATTACGTTCTTGATTATTAAGACGTACTTTCAATTAAGAGATTTATTCAATTCGAATAGGATAACTTATGATGATGATCAGATAATTTACCACTGGGAAATTCCAGTCTCGATCCGCTCACTACCATATCCCATAAGACGGGATGATAACACAACATCCACTATGTATGTACCACGCATACCTACTTATATATGCTAAGCCAAGCTCAACCGTAATATCAGGTGATCAGTGATATAGATCCAATCTAATTTTAATCCCAAGATCGGGATTAGTCCCGAGATTTAGGAATTTTGTTTTTCTTTCAACAGTTTAGCTCTCAAAGTTTCGTACATTTTATTTGAAAAATATATTTACAATACTATAATATGAGCATTATATTTGTTTTTTTTTTTTTAACTTTAATTTGCTTATCGCCGGAACCATTGAAGGCGACGCTATCTCAACGAAAAGCTCGAACGTGTCTTAAGTCAAAAATATATAAGAATTTGTTTGTCATCTTCTTCAAATCTCAGCTGCAACAGCCCGTCTTCAACCAGCAAGCCGAGGCAGCGCTAATTTCATCTCAACTGATAGGCAAATCAAGGATTTCCGGGACTTCGGATTTTCGGGATTGGAGTCCCTACCGCAGCCTATTCAGACGTCGAATTTCATAATGTTCTTTATGCTTTTTTTTTCTTCGCTCGTACAAAAAAAAAAGAGTGGATTAGCAAAGGCTTAAAATGCAGATCAGGTGACCAATTTTAACGGCTTATTGATCATCCGATTATCCCGTTGATAAAGTATGATATGAGGAGGCTATAGCTAACAAAAGGGTAGAGCGCGATGAGTCGTTTTGGAAAAAGGCAGTTTTTCGATGATGATGATTGAGTGATGGTCGTGGCTGTGGCTAGAGCCAAATATAAAGTATGTCGCGGTATATCAGTTGCGCTGTATTAAGGCATATTCGTCCGGAAATTAAATTAAAAAGGTGGACAAATTAAAATGACAAAATTGAAATAAGATAATTAATTGTGGAACAATTATAAAAAAAAAGAAAACAAAAAACACAAGTTTTTATGCAACTGTTGGCAAATGCCCATTGATTATATGTGCTGTTTAAAAAACGAACAAATTATTTAAAAGTTACAAAAAAAAACTAAACAAATTTTGAAAGTTTAAAAAAAAAAGAAGTAAAAAATAGAAATTTCAAAAAAAAAAAACGCTAAAATTCTTTTTTTTTTTTTTTGAGTTGAAAAATGCTCCATAGTTGAAAGAGCTAAAAAGTTTCAAAAACCTTTAAAAACTGCGAAAAAAGGGAGAAATTAAAATTGTGCAGTGTTTCAAAAGAAAAAACAAAAACGAAAAAGATGTAGTCCCAAGTGTTTTTTTGGAAAAAAAAAAATTTGAAAATTCGTAGCGAAAAATAATCTTCATTAAAACTGCCAAATTTCCAAAAACGTTTTCGAAAGAATGCCAAAAACTGGAAAAGAATTAAAAATCGTGATTATATGTTGGACAGGTTGTTTAATATACTGAATTCTAAAATCTCTCATAAAAATTTCGATGTACAAAAAAATTTATAAGACGAAAATTATACAGATTATACGAATTGCATAAACGTTTCAAAAAAAAAAAAAAGGAACATCTGAATATTGTTTAAAAATTTCGCAGAAAAAAGTCGAAAGGACGAGAATACTTTAAAAAAAAACTTGAATAAAAATTTCAAAAGAAAAGGGGTGAAATTACTAAGGATGTTAGAAATATAGAAGGACTCTTACGTCATATAATTATCGCCTTAAAATAATTACCATTAATTTTCGCAATAGGAAAAAAAACAAAAATTTGATTTTGAATGAATAAACAAAGAAATAGGAATTTAAAACGAAATTCACGTTTCATCATCTCCTATATGCCACAAATAGTTGCATAGTGCTGTGCAGCCAAATCAAAATAAAATCCTGTTCCACACGCATCGTTGCAGCTTCATTATGAGCAGAGGATTCAGGCCCAGTTCCCGTTCCCGAGAAACCTTCCGAAGGCGGATTAGTGTAGATTAGGTTATCTAAAATAAGTTAATATTGTTAACCTTTTATTTTTTTTGTCGTAATTATCATTTTCCGAATGTGTTTGAATGGAATCACTTTATAGTTAAAAGCACAACAGCAAGAAACTTTAAACTAAATAATTTCATTCAAACATGTACATATGTATAAACAAAGTCATCGAACCTCGTTTTACCATTTTGATGGCATCAGAAGGCTTAAACTCTGACTTGTTGTTATCTGAACAGCAAATTTTTGCTACATTTGGTTGAAGCATACAAATGGTTACATATACTCCCTTTGATTATATCAAATTGGTTTTTGTTGGTGTTTTTTCTTTTTTCGCGCTTCAAACATATATTCGCTAAATTTTATCAACAGCAACATCAGAAACGCAACACAACATCGAACTTCATCGACGTCGCTGGGCCCATCGTCGCATCGATGCAGCAGATGATAATGTAAGTGTTTAGTTACAATTACATGCATATATTCTTTTTATATAGCTTTTGTTATAGATTTTAACATCCTTACCTATGTAAATATACCTAATTGAATTGAAACTTTTATTTTTTTGTTTAAAGGTACATACACCTAGGTGGGAGTAATTATAATTACGTAATTTTGAAATTCTATTTTTTGAAATTTGATTCTTATCCTGAGTTAAAAGTTAGGAAACCGATTTCAACGGGTTGGATATTTTTTTTTAAACTTTTGTTTAGAGTAGAAAACAAAACTTGGCTTAAGGATTTTGAAAAGATATAAATGTAATTAATAAAATAAGAACCAAATAAATGATACCTTATTCTTGTAAGTTATTATTGAGGTGAAGAGAGAAAAAAAGAGGGAAAGAATTCTCTATTAGGTTTGTTGTAATCACAATTATATGTAAAGTATTACTATTATGAAATTATTAAAGTTTTTGTATACAATTTCCAAAATGAATTGCTGAGGTGCCTTTATTTAATGACGCAATGTGGGGTTAGATCATGGTAAACTGAGTAAGTATGATATTGGGTTAATGAACAAAAATTTACGGAATTCATTAACAGGTTGGGTGGGAAAAGACAGAGGATTTGAGTTGTAGCATAGCAAGGTATGCAGACCCGCCTCGAGTACAAGCACCTACCCCAATCCCTGAATATTTTTCTAAGCAGCTGAATTTAGGAGAAAGTTCGTTACAGAAAATTTTGGCGCCCAACGTGGGGCCAGACAAGGTGTTTAAACAATCTTTCAGGAATTGCAAATTTGCATTTGCAAAATTGCACTGATATGAATGTTGGAGATTCGAGTTCAACGCTCAGCTCCCGAAAAGCTAGCTGATGAAGAAGTGAAATTCAGAAACATGTCCTAGTAACCATCGCCGTTTGTAAACTTACAATTTTTCTCTAATATCAATTATAAAAACCATTGCAAATTTCGGTTGAAAGCTTATCTCTGAGTAAGTTGGCTTTCACCCGAAATAATCCTACCTATGTAGTGTAAAAATTAAAATCATCACACCCTTGTCTAAGCTCCTATATTTTTGATAATTTTTTTTTTTTTTTGCCTTAATAAAAGAAGGAGGACTTATTGAATTTGGATTATTTCGAATTCTTTCCGCGGATTTTACTAAGGATTGTTCTCGCTTCTTTTTATGCTTAAAGTGGAAAGGTTATAAAACAGGATTTTTTTTATTCGGGGAATACTTGATTTCATACCGTTGGTTTAACGTTTCCATAGATAATACGATATTAATACTTTTTTTCAGTCGAACTTAGAGGATAATTCTGATTTAGCTGTTAGCTTAATCTTACCCTTCGTTTCATATTGAAAAAAAAAAAAAAATAAAATTTAAAAAGGTTTTATATACATATATCGTTATGTAAAATCGGGTTTTACCTAAAAACTTCTTCTGAGGATGTTGATCAATCCTCATAGGCAAATAGGGTTATCAAACCGAAGAAGTAAATTGATAAGTTAGTAATTTTATACCAGCATGGCAGGTATAAGCGAAGCAACAACAACAACGTTTTATTAACGAACATTTTCCTTTCTCAGTAGGTTATCCGCCATGACATACCCTACAGAGTAGTCTTTCTATTATTATTTATTTTTGATTGTAAGCCTATAAGGTACAAAACTAACTTTAATTCATAATAACTTTTTTTTGCGAAAGATATATAGTTGATATTGCCGAACTGACTAACTAGCTAATTTTTATTTTATTTTTTTTTTTTGCGTATAAATCAATAGGGCTTCGGCCAGCGGAGGAACCGATAGTATGAATAACACTATTTGCACTATATTTAGTGACAATTTTCTGACTAATGCCGAAAAGTCGAAACGGCATGCACGCATAAGTTTCATTTATCGTGTTTTAGTACCTGGTTAGGTAGCAACCAAACATGCCCGGTTTGTAGGCAAACAGGCGCCCTCTCAGATCTTAAAACGATCGGAGATTCCAACAGTCGAGGAACGGGAGCAGTACCTCGAGAGCGACGAAATACACGTAGGCAGGGCTTAGAAAATCCTCAACCTCGAGTTACTTCTGCGAGCACTCACGTCGGTGGTCAATTGCAGAGTCCGAGAAATCCTCGTATGACCTCAGCAAATCATGTAGGTAGTGTCAATGAACGTAGAGTATAGGAAATTATTAGTCAGTCTTTGAGTGATTTTCGTAATGAAATAACTAGTACCATCACGAATCAAATGCAAACCTTGCTACATAATATCAATTTAAATCGCGGTAGAACACCTTCCCCAGTTCAGCGTCGACATGAGGAAGCAGTCGAATGGCGAAAGAAGAAAGAAACTCCAGACGTATGTTTACTAACCCACGAAGAACGGATTCGATCGGGATAGGTAATATTACTTTGGCAAACGAAAAAATATCGAATCTTATTAGAAATTGGCAAATAAGATTTAATGGTTCAACGGATAGTACGAGGACGGACCAGTTCATCTATCGTATCTATCAATACCCTAACGGCTTTATATCTGAATGGTAATTTTGAGGTTTTATGTAAACATATACACTCCATATTCGATGGAAAAGCACATAAATGGTTTTGGAGGTATAGGCAGCACGTAGATAATCTCGAATGGTTTGAGTTATGCGACGCTCTTCGCCGTCAGTTCAAAGATTACTCAACCGATTCAGAAATTAGAGATGAGGTTAGGAGACGAAAGCAAAAACCGACAGAGTTATTTGACGAATTCTTTGATGCCGTAATGATGATGAGCGATCGCTTAAGATTTCAAGTAAGTGAATCTGAGCTTGTCGAAATTCTATTACGAAACCTGAAACCGGAAACGCGACATGAGTTATTACATTTGGAAATAGAGGACATACACACGTTGCGTAAAGAAGTTCGAAAACACGAAAAGTTTTTCAGAGACTTACAAGCGTCTGCGCCACGGGCGAACCCAGTCCGCAAAAATTTTTATGAAGTGGTACACAACATCGGTGATACAAGTAATGTGAATGTAGAAATTGAAGAGATAACGACCGATATCGATGCGTTAGCAATCAATTCCCTTAAATGTTGGAACTGTGAAGAAATTGGCCATCGGTATCATGACTGCCTAAAGGGCAGGAGAATTTTTTGTTATGGTTGCGGGGAAGTAAACACTTACAAACCGAATTGTGCTAAGTGTAACCAACCGTCGGAAAACAGGACGAGGAATGTTGGTCGGACATTGGACGGACGTCCATCGAACCCGCCTCGGAACTAAACCCATTACCAAATAAATCGATTGATAGCATTCCACCTAAATTGTTGAAACGTAACGAAACACCTAGACTAGCGCCAAACGAGATGGAAATTCGAGGTCCTCATAACCTTGCAAAGCAACCCTACACCCACCATCTCGCTATCGACCTTACCATGTTAGGTTAGCCGACTATCAACGTGTTCGGGCAAGAATGCATGACTGTAAGTGATAATCCGAGTTTAACATTAGTGTTACGTAGAATGGTTATACGTATTCTAAGTAATTCATGAGTAGTTCAAATATAATATAAAAGTATAAAATATGTAATAAAGTACATATTTGGACGTATAATAATTCATGAATTCATTAAGTTTAAATTCCATAGAAAGAGGTACGAATACATAGTGGATCATATCAGTAATTCACGCCTTTTTATAAATTCAATGTTCTTAAGGCTAATTTAGGTAAAATAAAGGTGTCGGTGGTTGACGCCTACGCCAGACGCTCCAACACTAATGTAATTTTTTTTACTAAATGATTTCACTTCATTTTTTAAATTTTTGTTGGTAATTTTTCATTTTTTTTTTGCTGAGTAATTTCACTTCGCTTTTTAAATTTTTTTTTTGGTAATTTTTCATTTGCACATTTCCTTATTTTTGACACTTATTTGATTTTCTTTTTGCGGTTAGTTACTATATTTAGAGTTTGATCTTTATCGGCATGCTCTGCCCATAGTCCCACTTCCGCCATGCGTTTTTTTTTTGTCCCTTTTCGGTCGCAACTAACTCGAAATTATGGAATTTTGAACATTTAAGGTTTTTTTTGTTGGCTAGATTACACATGCATGTATTTGCCAGAACTCTTCCGGCAAACTTACCCCTGTCCGTCCGGCATTTATCTTTAGGGGCTTGCTTTTAAGTACAAGCATTAATTCTTTTTTTGCATCTTTTTCATATTTTTACGTTTTTTTAACACACGTTTTTGGTATATTGTCACCACGGATATAAATTTATTACTATCTATGCACTCATTATCCAAGGCCGTAAGCGATCGATCTGGATCAGCGATTGAGTGTGGTCATATGTACATATGTACGTTTGAGTTTTTTCTGTTTCAGCTACTCAACTGCAGCCGCACCGTTGGAGAAGACGAATAATTTGGTGAGTGATTTGAGAGAGACATCAAAATTTATCAACATACACCTGTTTAGATGTATGTACATGCGTTAGCAAAGATTCCTTATCTTGCAAAAATAGAACAGGAATTAGCAAAGTAAGAAAAAGAACAATAGATTGCAACGAACATATGTACATACATAAGAACGTTACGGACATACATTTGTACTTACATACTTTTTTTGATATGCACATTAATTCCTTTTTCTTTGATGACCTACTTTTGCTATATACAAATTTGATCTTGGATTTACTTGTGCGTTTGCGGTAGGTCAGGGATTGGGGTTTTGCATTTTTTTTAGTTGCCCTTTTATTGTATTTTGCTACCCTTCAATTTTGTATCTGTAGACTTTAAGATAGGTGTTGGTAAGATAATACATTAGGGTGGCTCATAAATATTTTTTTACTAGAATAAGGAACCTCACTTTTTGTTTTCCTTTTTTACTTTTTTTATTTTTCTATACAAACAATTGTATTGGATTGAAATGAAATCTATGTTATTATTATTATTATTTTTTTTTTAATAATAATAATTGGGCGTTGTGGCAGCGTACTGCCCTCAAGTGGCCCAGTGGCCCCAGGCTAATCCTGTTTAATATATATATATTTTTTTTTATTAATTTTATAGCATTTTTTTTTTTTTTTTTTTTTTTTGTTGTGCCGAGTCATTGATGGGCAGTGGTTTGTCAAGCGTCGAGATATAAAACTGCTCAGCTACAGAAGAAATATCATCAGCTGAGGGTAAAACTTAAATTAATAGACTATAGAAACAAACATCAGCATCAACGATTAAGAGAGATAAGGACACTCTTTTTTATAGAAAAAAGGGAGTCCGACATATCAAATGTGTTTGAGAGAGAGTTATAATATTGGCACAAACACCGGACAGGTTCCTTCAGCTCGAAATTCGTTCTACATTATTTTAAAAGGAGAGGTTT